>NW_019104412.1:0-46905 GCF_001856785.1 Myzus persicae
TAAAATATGAAGCCCCAAAAGAATAGGTAATCAAACTTACGTATACATCGACTCTTCGGGTAATATGTAGCTGCAAGGCCATAATTTGAGTTCAGACGTCATATCGACGAGTGACGACGATCGGCTTTTGCCATAGATGATGGATATTATAATATAATAATATGTTGTTATCAGTTTTCGCGTTTTTGAATTCTTTGGATGACACGATACATTTTTTATTTCAGATTACGAAACATTATATTATTCGAAGTGTTTAAATCTATACAATTCAGAACACGGAACTCTGCGTACAGGCCATTTAGATACACTACTGTCGCGAGTCCATTGTTTGTCCGGCATCTCACAGTATTGTTTTTAGTCTTAATGGTTAAACTATAACTTCATATAAAACTGTAGAAGTGTCGAGACATGAAAAGAATTCAAAATTAGTCTTATAAATTTACAGAAGTAATAAAAAAATGGATACTTTAATAGTGAATATAATATTCTCCCTGGACTCGGCATTAATATGGTATCAAACAATATTATTCTATAATAGTGTGCAGTATTTCCTAGAAAATTGTGTGATTATATTATACTACTACACTTTAGTGTAATAAATAATGTAATATATACAGCCGTGTAGGTACCTAACTAAGGCTCTAACATAAAGGTAAGTGACGGGGGAAAAAACCTTATGACCAAGATCGGGACTTTTAGCATTTGCATACTTTTTTTATTTATTGTAAAATGTAGCAGAGTGTGAAATAAATTCATACCAAATCTAAAATTTGAATGTGCATATTTTGCATAGTTCATACATTTTCCCGGAAACCGCTTATTTTTTCGTTATTGTGCTTAATTTGCATATTTTAGAAAAATTTTCAAAATTTCACCTTCACAAATTTCACTCCATCTAAAAAAGAAAATAGTAATGCAGCTTATTGGCAGTCTTATGTACCTATTTACTATATACAACTTACAACTCCTTATAATTTTCGTAAAAACCACTGTGTTTCAACTGTGCAACGTCGAAAACTATACAATGTCCAACATTAATTTTAAAATCATAATTCAGCAATCTCAATGATATGGAGTTTAGTTTGAAAGAATACTTTGAAGTAAACAAAATAATTGCACAGAACTAAAACGTTTGGGATTTTTAAATGTAACGAGAATTCTAATAAATCATGTATTTATTGAAACAGATTAAATTACTGAATGTCAAGAGTACTCACTACTCATTTTCTGACTTGCAGTGTAGTCTGGCAATTGACAATAACAGGTATTGTATACAATTATTTCAAAATAATATATTATTTAATTAATTGTTTTAAAAATTTTTTAGATATATATTATCCGGAGCAGTTTTTTATGGACATGATCATTATATAGCGTATGTAAGCCGTGTGAATAGATGGGAAGTGCACAAAGATTTGGCAAAAAAAAATTAAAAGTACCCCTAGTTCAACAAAAATAAAGCCACATGTAATTTTATATGTGAAAGAGAAAAAAAAAGACATGTATATTGGTACAAATGTCAACTATAGGAATAAGAGATGTCTTTTTTTTTAATTAAAAAAAAAGACAAAAAGGTTATTATTATTTGTTTTTTATTAATTGTTTATGTCATTAACTACGTGGTTATTAGCCAGGAGTTTTTGGGACTGTTGGGTTACTGTACGGTTATGGAGCACGTGTGTGCAAAAAGGTTATATTTTATAATTTTAAATTTTATATTAAGCGTTTGTTACAAGATAAATAAAAGTAATAAGATATAAGAATCAATAATTAATTAAACCAATTTTATTTTTTTCAATTTTCCTTTAACCAATAATTCTATTATAGTGACATGACCCCAGGATCCAGCACCAAAATGAGAAAAAGTCCGCAAAGGATTGAAACAGTCTGGTGACGAAAAAAATTTTTGATGTATCGACCTGACGTTTTATAATGAATGACGAGAACCATGAACCACGATTTCTAACTTTAATAATTAAAAATTAATAAAGTAAATTTAAAATGAATACAATTTGAAGATCTGAAAAACATAATCTATTTATTAGCAAAACAAAATAAAAATTGTTATTAATTAATGTGAGCTCTTATTTGATGGCCATGAGCTTATAATATTCAATAACAAATGTTATGTTCCTACAAATATTGGGTAAAAAGAATTAATAAATACATTTAAACAAATTATTAATTTATATTTATTGTAATATTACCATGTATTAAGACTATAAGGGTAAGAAACAATTATTCTATATTAAACTTATATTAAATAGTAGCCCGATATGTTCTGTAAAATACTTCTGGAGGTAGTATATTTCAATTGTGTATTACATAGTATAATTTTAAATTATACTATAAACTATGCCTACGTATAAACACCAATGATTGGTATGATTTTTGGACTCGAAATTATAAATAAGTTAGCGGCTATTTTGCAAAATGTTAGCAGCATATTTCAATTCGTAGCTCAAAAGGGGGTGTAGCGTGAAGTTGCCCCCCATCTTATATATTTTATACCGTGTGGGTAATTTATTTGAAAATTCTGAAAATCAATTTGAAAATATTTGCAAATTATTTGCAAAATAATAACACAAATTTCAAAAAAATTGGTCATGGTGGGGCGGCCAAATTCACGCACATGGGAGGCCATACTACAGCATAGGTCTTCCTTGGTTGAGACGACAACTATATTTGTCTAACGCCCAAACGTACGGGACACCTACTCAGAGGATTCCGTGTGCATCAATTTGAACGTTTAAGCCATTTGTATTCAGCAGCGAATACTGCATTAAACATTGTTTAACCGATGAAATCCGTAGGATCTGGCCATTATTATTATTATTGCATATAGTTAACAAAATAGATGTAAATATCGTGCTATTGAATGCGAATACATAGCATTTTCTATTGTTATAAAAAACTAAAATATTTGTATTGCTTAGATACACTATGGATTATGCATAACAATATTATATGGTCCTGCATCAAATAAATAGTTAATTTATTTAACATATATTTATGTGTAACCATACAATTAAGATATCGTTACATGAATATATTAGCAATATACAATTTAACGTTACTCATTCAATTTAGAGTGTATTAAGTATGAAATACAATATTATATCACAATATTGATCATTACTGGTCATTTTAAAATATTGCTTTTTATTTATTATTATGTATTTTTGAGTAAATGTATTTAAATCTAACCGCAGATTTGTGTTTAACTTGTTATACTCGTATGTATATTATAATAGACAGTTTATGTGAAAACAAATTTTTATAGTTACTACACTAGTTGGGTCCTGAATTATTTTAGCGACAACACTATTTCTTGATTATTTTATAATATATATTATATACATTAAAATATATTATATAATATAAATATAGCCATATAGGTGTAAGTAAAAAAATATTAAAAAGGGAAGGAAAATGTTAGTATAGTGTAGTGCTCACCAAAAAATATTCAAGAACTAGCGTAGTAGCTAAAATAATTCAGGTCCCAACTAGTGTAGTACCTATAAAAATCCGGGACCCAACTAGTGTAGTACCTGCGATTAGCCCCTAGTACTCGGGACCCAACTCGGATGCGCCGATATATATATACAGTTCTATTCTGTGATATAACCTTGCTTTAGAGTTTAGAATATTATAGCAGGGGTATGACACTAAGTGAATTGAGTTTAATTTAAATCGAGCGATTGCGGCTGATTGATGGGTCTAACACAATGCTGGTGTAAGGGCTCGTTGCTTAGGTTCTGACTTCAGATCATAGGTAAACAAGAACCCGATCAGATGATCGAGTGCTGCTTCTATATTGTTCTATGATTATGGGTATGTGTGTAAGAGTTGGGCAACATAAAAATAAATCATCAGTAACTCGGCCACAACAAAATTTTAACTAAAATAATATTTATAATGTATGAACCTTGCGTCTAAAATTTTACTTGACATAATATTTTAAAATATCTATACAAACTAAATCTAACCAAAATGTTGGTATGTACCAGTATTTATAGTTGATTTAGTTTAAACTGTTTTGTTTATTTGACAAAGATTAACCGGTTTATAGTTACATGGATCTTATTAACTAAATTGGTCTAAGGTTTTTTGTTCTGGGTTACTACAATACAAAAAAATTGATTTTGTAAAACACTGGGTTTTGCTGAATAATTTCCCTTTTTTCTTTCAATTTATTTTTCATTTTTCCTGACGCTTTTAAAATTACTGTCAGTAGTATTATGTCATAGTTTATATCGTAATATCTATTGATTTTGAGGTAGTGATTGTCGTGGTAGCAAACTACGTTTCGCCTGATCTTCACAGCAATAATTATTATAATAATAATACCTGTCTGGCTGTTTGCAGGACCGGCTGCCGAGTGAACGTGGACAGCATCTAGTCCAGGGTTTCCCGTGGATGGTACCACCCCCTAAGAGGCATTTTGGTCGTCCGGGGGAGAGGGGGAGTAGGTTTGAAGGGGTGTTGGAGGTGCTCTCAAACATGGAATAATGTAAAAAATAAAAAAACACCAGTGTCAACTGACACGTTATCATTATATTATTAAATATTAAGAGTTTATTTTAATTTAAATACTGGTCCATGAACGAATGAGACATTTTTTAATTGGTTGGAAGGGGGGTGTAAGCCATCAGTTATCTTGGAGAAGGGGCACTGAACCAAAAAAGATTAAGAACCACTGGACTCTATAGAGTATAGACTATAGTCCATTGAATAATACTTTCAGTACCCCTAAGCACTACATTTAAAAATTTTAATTTAAAGGTTATTTAAAACCACATTTAGGTATATTTTAATGAATACCTTATAGATTTACATACTCGGCGAATCATAAACGAGACAAAAGAATATAGAATGACGTTTGTAAGTAAAAATTATATTATGATTTTCACAGATAAATCAGTTGAAAATTGCTGCAGCAGTACATTATTATTTAAACAAAGTACATAATGGCGTTAGAAATATATTTTTTTTTAAAGAAAATAATACATTTTGTAGGTAATATTAATATTATAATCTCGTATCACAAAAACGTCAGTAAAAAAAAAAATATTCACAATAAAACACACAATATGCTATGTATAAAAGTACAATATTAAATTTAAACAGTAGTAAATAATAATTTAAAAAAATGTATAATAATATGATCCGAACATAATATATTTGCTCACATACTATTGTATAGGTACCTAGTTTATTGGCAAAACATTATTCGAAATACATTCATTAATTATATTAAGTAGACAATTTTTTTGGCCTAGTTATAATATTAATTGTTAATCATATACTTATCTTATAAGTATAATAATGTATATCTAAACTTATGAACAATATAAAATATTTACATGTTATTCGTTCAGCATGTTTATCTGAGTGTTCGAGAGGCAGAAGACATTTTGAAACCAAAATTACTTTGTGTGTGTGCTAAGCATTCTTAAACTTGAAGTTTTTCAAAATTATTTATCGACTCTAAATATTTTTGTGACTCGTGCACACAATACAGTTGAGTCGATTAAATATTGACTTCTGCCTGTTAAACTACTCAGATAATTCAACGTCACAATAATAATAATAATAATAATAATAATTAATGTCATTTCATCTGTGAAAGCATATGAGCACGTCTTGATCGGGCTTGGTTAAAACGAAATATTATATAATTGGGTGGATCATTTCGTAGATTCGTACCTAATTCTTAGATATTACGAGTGAATGGCAGCGATGTGGTGTGTATTGTATACGGCATAAAAAACATTTTAGAAAAAAAATTCGGAATTAATTGTGTCTGGACGGTTAGATTTTTCCATATAAAAAAAGAGTATAAAAGTTAAATAAAAATGTAATTTTTTGTAGCAATGTGGTGTGTATCGCTTACTATTATGCCTACAATTATATTAAAATTTATATTACCTATGTATATACGTAGTTATGTTTTCTAAATTTTTAATCGTATCATTAAATTAAATTTAATTCAGTTGTGTAAAATCGCTTGGAAAAAAAATTGATGTAAACAATTATTGTTCTTTATAAAAATGTCTTACTACAATAAATAACTAACCTATTTTTTTTTTAAATAAACTAAAAGTAATAAATATAAAATACTCATTAGAACCAGTCTCCAATGTTTTCACGATGGCATACCATGTTTGTCTTTTGTTTTTTTCGTCGTAATAATGATGGTATTTATGTTTTGAGCAACTTAATGCCGCGAAAGTGGACATTTCGCGCAATGTGGTTAATAATGAGAAAAAAAAAGTAAAAAAAGGTAATATAAAAAAATTGACGATCATCTACTTTTGGTTCTCGTTGCTCGTATTGTCGTTAACTGTGGTATTTGGCACTTTGTCGTTGAACGTTTTTTTTCTTATTATTCACCTCCTTTTTTGTTCGATCGCTTCGGCCATCATTTTTCTGAGCATAGGTTCTGGACTGCAAGGCTTAGGATCGCATTTCATCTTGCCATCTGCACCGCATCTGCAATACCGAAAACAAGAGTTATAGTACAGTCATATGAAGGAGTAGGTTGTAGTAGATCTTGTTTTAGTTTTAAGTTTTCTTGACATTTACAATAAACTATAGTATTTTAACCATTCATATTTTTTCATGACATCATAGATCCAAGTACGAAGGGCGTGTGCAGAAATATAAGACGGGGAAGAGAAAAGAACAAAGTCAAAAATCTGATAATATAGCACATACTACTTTATTTACAAGTGATAAAACGTTTAGTATTAATTAAAATATCAATGGCCTCCCCGGCACCCCTCTGTTTTTATCTGTTTTATACTTTTTTTTTGTTCATATTTTTAAAGCCAATGGCTTAATTTTTGAAACTTTCAAAAGCAAAGACACGTTGATAGTTAATAACTATTTGTATAGTACGAATAGAAATAAGATTTTATATTTTTAAACATTTATTTAGACCTGTCTGCCAACAGTAATGTAGGTATTATCCAGAGCATATCAGTATTATATTATTTAGAAAAAAACTACAATAATCATTAGCACACGCCGAGACGACGAAAACGAAAATGTTTGACTTGTTCGTATTTAGATATAGGTACTTACATGCATTCGAGGCAAGGACCAGAAGCGATTCCCACGTCTTCACCCACTCGGTAAGCGTGTCCATGGATAAGACATCCGGTACGCCTGGCCGCCCCTCGGTAGGCGTTGGCGAAGAAATGTGGTGGCACTACGGTCGTGGTTGAAGTGGTAGACGTGGTCACGTTGACGGACGTGGCCTGGGCCACCGGACACTCGTAACGTGGACAACAGAAACCTTGTATGTTCTCCTGGTAACACCCGAATATAGGCGGCGGGCAGCTCTGTTGCAGGCAAATTATGTCACCTCGGAAACAGAAACAGAAATCGCAAGGGTCGTCCCTGGGTACTTGCTGTGCAGACACGTACATCTTGCCACTATACCTGTTTCAATAATTTTTTTGATGGCATTAGTATGTTTAAATATATTGTAACTCTTTTAAAAAGTCAACATCAATCAATGTGAGTAACTCGATAACGTATACAGGATAATTAACAAAGAAATGTAATTACTAACAAAATGTCAACGAACAACAACCACAACCAATACTGAACTGTTTTAGAAAGAAGAAATAACTAAACACAAATAAATCAATGGTAGCTAGTAAAAATCAATTTCTAATGGTTCGAAAATGTGTGTTTGGTAAATAATAAGGGTAAATCAATTATTATAATACCAAAACTATAAACGCTTATTCTAAACCCGACATTGCCATGGATTAGTGATTTTTAAAAATCCCCCTAACTCAAATCGAACAATAAGAAAACCAAAAGCAATCACTCACCTGCATGTGCCTGAACCATAAGATGCTTCGTTTTCATCTTCGTACTCGTCAGGGAAACCTTGATCTGGTTGTAAAGGTGCTTCGGAGGTGGAGTCTTGGTGGAATGGTTTTTGAGTCCATGTTGATTGTGGGATTGGTGTGTACGAAGGCTTCTGGGGGTAAGTCGCGAGCGGAGCGTTTGTGGAAGGGTTGAACGCAGGCGTCTCCGTGTCAATAGGTATGTGCACAGCACCAACGGTTTCCGGTCTAGGATGTCCATTATAGTGATTGTTGACGTTTCCTCCTAGGACAGGCGGGCGGAACGATGAGCTACTTGGTTCGCTGAACCTATTGTTATTGTCGTCTGGAGTACTGGCTTCTGGCCGACTGGTCACCGCTACTTGTGCAGGGACTTCCGCTGGCACATCCGAATCGGGATTAATTTGACTATTCACGTCATCTGGCTTATCTTCCGCGACTGGTTTGTCTACTGCCACTGTATCTACAGGCACCTCATGTTGTTCGGACGACGGTGAAGTGGTCTCAGGTGTCTTGTTGTCATTGACCACCGCAGCTACTTCTGATGGCGGTGAGTTGGTATTTGGTTCAGCGGCGTTCTGACCATGGGGCAGAATTGGATCACTAGGAGTTTCCGGTCCGCTGTCATTCGTCAAGTCTTGCTCACCGGAACTTGGCAAGCGTTGCGTTGTCGGAGATTCTACCGGAGTTTTGCTATCGTCAACTACCGTTTCAACTCCAGGACGGTTAGATGGTAAATCGGTCGATACTCCTTGGTTGTCGGAATTTACTTCGGACTGTGGTAATATGTTTGGAATTTGGGTAGCTCCCTCCACTCCATCTGCGGTGTTTTCGGACGATGGCAAAATGTTTGATTCCGTCGTAGCTGTGGGAATTTCTGGTGACATTTCGTTTACTGCATCTGTTTGTTGAGATTCTGGGGTGCCAATTATACTGCTCGCAGTGGTCTGAGATTCGTTATTGTATTGATCCTGTGCAGAATTTTCGGGCACAATTGTTGGTTGATTGTCGTCTTCGAATAATCCAGCCTGTTGGTCTGAGGTTTCAGTAGGTTTTGATGAAGTTTCTAACGAGTTTTTAACCGCGTCCTTGACCAAGTAAACCGAAGAAATAATGTCATCAATACTCGATGGTCTCAAACCGCCAACATTATTATCGGAAACCATAGGTTTTTCGTCTGCTACAACCGTGGGCATTTCAGTTCCTACTTCTAATGGATTAACTTCGCTCACGGACAAATCCATCACTCCATCGGCGGGTTTCGAGTTGGAATCTTCATTGGTGGATGGATTATTAGACCCTTCGCTTGCTTTATTATCAGTCTCCGCTTGTTGATCTAAAGAAGAATCACCAGGCTTGTATGTAGTGGCGGCTATTGAGACGTCTGATTCAGAGTTTTGTTCTGGTCTATTTTGATCACTAGCAGGAATTGCATTTGTTACTGAAGGTTCATAGTTTTCTGGCGTCTGGGTTGACGGTACTAGGTCTTGGGATTCATTGACCGTGTTGATCAATACATTCTGTTCTTCGATATTATTTATCGTTTCTGGTTTGTATGTTATTGATTGATCATCGGTTACGTAAGCAGTCGTTGTAAAATCAGCTTCAGTATTTTCGATTGGTTTTTGGTTTTCAATCGGATGATTAATTTCAGTCGGTTTATTATTTTCTATTAGTTGATCACTTTCAGTTGGTTTATTGTTTTCTTCCAGTTTTTCATATTCTTCTGGTTTATCACTATTGTCTGGTTTTTCATTTTCTAATGACGGATAACTACTTACAGGTTTTTCACTGTCTATTGTTTCAAGATTAACTGCAGTAACTGGTACATCGTTTTCACCATCTATAGATACAATATCTTCTATAGGTTTATATGAGATTTCAGTATGTGCTGGAACCTCGGTAACACCGACATTATCTTCAGAATTTATATTAGAATTCGAATCGAATTGTGATGGGGCTAAAGTGCTGTATTCTTGTAAAGTTTGAGGATTGGATGTGCTTAATATATCCTCGCCAGTCTGAGTTTTTTAATCATTTACTTCGCCAGGCTTATCTTCTAATACCACAGTGGATATTAATTGAGGAGAACCAAGTTGATTGTGACTATCAAATAACATTCCTTCTATGCCTCCTTCTGTAAAATAAAAACAATAAGATATAATTCATTTGTAACTAATATAGTATAATTCATATTGATAATAAAAATATTTTAAGAAATCGAAAATCATAAAAAAAAAATTATATATATATTCACATAATTACTTACCACACATATATGTTGGGCAACACCACGATTCGTTTCCTGGGTGTAAAGGTATACAATTTCTATGTTGAGGTGGTGCAGGCGGGCAGTTTACAGAAGTACACGTGACTATACTATTTAAACACTCGCATTTTTCATGACACGGGTTAGATTTTGGCACTTCAGCTTTGTGTGCATAAGTCACAAAATCGATCAAACAGCTTCCCTCCCCTGGTACTCCAGGTTGTACAATTTCGTATTGTTCTGTTACTACGTCACTATCTTTGTCAACATTAGATGTGGCTACTTCATTTACAGAATCAACTGGTTCGTTCGCTACGATCGATTCTGCGGCATTTGATGATTCACTATAACTTGATGTTGTTATATCTATAACGTAATCTGGCGTTTTAGATACGAATGGCGAGTCAGCATTTTGTGGACTTTCAGCCGGCTTTTCATCAACAATTGGATTGGCGTTTAATATATTTTTTTCTGTAGGCGACTGAGTCGCATATAACTCAGATTCAGTATTTGAATCTTGATTTATTTCATTTGGACCTTCTGGCTTATATGGTGTATTGGTACTCGGCTCCACGTCATTGATAATATTCATATTTGGAGATTCTTGGATAGGGCTATTCGTTGAATCATCACCCACGCTGTACTGAGTTGAATCTTCATTAGTGCTTACTTGTGGTACAACATTCTCTGGTCGATCATTGTTTACGCCCGTTTCAACAGCATTCGATGGATTTACTTGTGAACCGTTTTCAATCATTTGACTCGTAGGTGCATCTGTAGACGCCACTACATCGTCATAGCTATTTGTTGTCACTACATTGTCTGCATTACCTACACTTCCCAAAATCGTTTGAATAGTAGAACTTCCGACTGAAACGTCTCCAATTGTATTTTGAACTGGTTTTTCATCAGATATTTGTGAATTTAAACCAGTTTCTATTTTATCAGAGGAAGGAGTAACATTGTCAACGTTATTAAGATTTGGTGCAATACTCGTAAACAAATTATTTTTATCATCCGAAGGAGCATCTGGGTATACTGCTGTTTGATCTACAATCTCGTTGACATTTTCGTCTTGTGATTGTTCGTGAGGAGTGACGTTTTCATATTCATTGCTTTGTTCTGGGACTTGAGTGTTAATAGATTGTTCACCGTTACCATCATACAATACAGGCAATTCTGTTAAAGCTTCTGAAATTTGTACTCCGTTCATTTCGGTTGGTGCATAACTATTGGAAGATTGATCGGGTGAACCGTTTGCCGACAAGTCGTTTGGTGTTTTCGTTTCGTCCTGTGTCGTTATTGGTTCACTAGGATTGATAACTTGAGGATTTACAGGAATATTATTATCAACTATTTGTAGTTGTGGTGAATAAGTAGTGACATCATTTGCTTGTTCATCAGCAGACGATGGATATTTATTTGTCGAAGTTTCTGATTCAGTTGGATTTTCAGTTTGAAGTGCGATTTGGTGCTCTACAGAATCAGCATTGGGATTATTTTCGTACTTTTCTCCTGAATGTTCGTCCACTGGTTGATGTTCATGAGATGAAGGATTATCTACCGATATACCATGATTTATTATTTCCGTGTTAACGTCATAGTTTATTCCAGTCGTTGGCGTAACCGCTGGTTCCACACTCACAGGGTTGTTCGATCCAAATTTGTTATTGTTGTGTTCAGAATCGGCAGGTAACTTTTCATAAGAATTAACCGGGCTATCTGTTATAGCATCACTGTTCACTTGATCGTCAACTGGCTTTACGTTTATTCCATTTTCATCATTTTCATCATTAGCTTGCGGTATCACGCTTTGGCCTTTTGTAACTGTATCCGTGTGACTTGCTGGTACTCCATTGACCTTGTCGGCGGTATCAGTAAACGATGTTTTGTCATCAGCTGATGGTTTTGGAACCTCAACCGTCTTGTCTTCGTTCTTTTCTGTCGACGAATATTTATCACTGGTATTGTTTACATTGGTTATTGAAGTAGACTCTTCACCTTTAACTTGATTATCCGAAAACAGTGGTGGTGATGTTGGTGATACGACAAATATATTATTATCTTCGTTTGGTTGTTCTGTTGCACCATCATTTTCTGAAGCTACTGGTGCTCCTGGTTGTATAGGGCTATTTTCAGATTGTGGTTTATAAGGTTTGGATGGAATTTCTGTTGAATATGTATTTTCTGATTGGGGACTACTTTGATTATTTTGTTCTACTGGTGTTTTATCTGATTGTACTAGTTTATTCTGTTCAGTCAATTCATTTTCTACTTTAGGCACATCAGTTGGGGATACGTTCTCTGCCTGAGGACTGTCTTGGTTTATTTGTCCTACTGGTGTTTTATCAGATTCTGGTTTATTGTCAGTACCAGAAGTATTGTCCACTATTGGTTTATTTTGTTCAGTTGGTTCATTTTCTACTTTTGGAATTACAGTTGGAGATACATTCTCAGATTGAGGACTATCCTGGTTATTTGGAGCTACCGGGGTCTTATCTAATTCTGGTTGGTTTTGTCCACCAGAAGTACTATCCACTATTGGTTTATTTTGTTCAGTTGGTTCATTTTCTACTTTGGGGACATCAGTTGGAGGTACGTTCTCTGACGACTGAGGACTGTCTTGATTTATTTGTCCTACTGTTATCTTATCGGATTCTGGTTTGTTGTCAGTACCAGAAGTATTATCCACTACTGGTTTATTTTGTTCAGTTGGTTCATTTTCTACTTTAGGTATTTCAGTTGGAGATACATTTTCTGGCTGAGAATTAACCTGGTTATTTTGGGCAATAGGTGTCTCATCAGATTCCGGTTTGTTTTCGGCTCCTGAACTACTGTCCACCATTGGATTATTTTGTTCAGTGTGGTCAATTTCTACTTCTGGAATTTCTGTTGGAGATACATTCTCTGACTGAGAACTATCTTGGTTACTTGGTGTTACCGGGGTCTTATCAGATTCTGGTTGGTTTGCAGCTCCTGAAGAACTGTCCAATACCGGTTTATTTTGTTCAGTGTTGGAGATACATTCTCTGACTGAGAACTATCTTGGTTACTTGGTGTTACCGGGGTCTTATCAGATTCTGGTTGGTTTGCAGCTCCTGAAGAACTGTCCAATACTGGTTTATTTTGTTCAGTCGGTTCATTTTCTACTTTTGGAATTTCAGTGGGAGACGCATTCTCTGACTCAGGACTATCTAGGTTTATTTGTTCTACAGGTATTTTATCAGATTCCGGTTGATTACCAGTTCCAGATGTACTGTCCAACACTGGTTTATTTTGTTCAGTTGGTTCATTTTCTAGTTTGGGGATTTCAGTTGGAGATACATTCTCTGACTGAGGACTATCCTGGTTATTTGGTGCAACCGAAGTCTTATCTGATTGTGGTTGGTTCGCAGCTCCTGAAGAACTGTCGAATACCGGTTTATTTTGTGCAGTCGGTTCATTTTCCACTTTAGGAATATCCGTTGGAGATAAGTTCTCTGGCGACTGAGGACTGTCTTGATTTATTTGTCCTACTGTTATCTTATCAGATTCTGGTTTGCTGTCAGTACCAGAAGTATTATCCACTACGGGTTTATTTTGTTCAGTTGGTTCATTTTCTACTTCAAATATTTCAGTTGGAGATACATTTTCTGGCTGAGAATTAACCTGGTTATTTTGGACCATAGGTGTCTCATCAGAATCCGGTTTATTTTCAGCTCCTGCACTACTGTCCACCATTGGATTATTTTGTTCAGTGTGGTCATTTTCTACTTCTGGAATTTCTGTTGGAGATACATTCTCTGACTGAGGATTATACTGGTTACTCGGTGTTACCGGGGTCTTATCAGATTCTGGTTGGTTTGCAGCTCCTGAAGAACTGTCCAATACCGGTTTATTTTGTTCAGTCGGTTCATTTTCAACTTTTGGAATTTCAGTTGGAGATACATTCTCTGACTGAGGACTGTCTTGGTTTATTTGTTCTACATTTTTATTATCAGATTCTGCTTGATTTTCAGTTCCCGATGTACTGTCTTCCACTGGTTTATTTTGTTCAGTCGGTTCATTTTCTACATCTGAAATTTCAGTGGGAGATACATTCTCTGACTGAGGATTGTCTTGATTATTTTGTTGTTGGGGCATTATATCTGATTCCAGTTGATTTTTTTCTCCTGTAGGACCATCGACTATTGGTTTATTTTGTTCGGTGGAGTCATTTTCTACTTTTGGAATTTCTGTTGGAGATACATTCTCTGACTGAGAACTATCCTGGTTATTTGGAGCTACCGAGGTATTATCAGATTCTGGTTGGTTTGCAGCTCCCGAAGTACCGTCCACAGCTGGTTTGATTTGTACTGTGGGTTCATCGTCTACATTAGGGACATCAGTTGGAGACACGTTTTCTGTCTGAGGTTTATCTTGATGTATTTGTTCTACAGGTGTCTTACCAAATTCTGGTTTGTTTTCAGATTCTGAAGTGCTGTCTACTACTGGTTTATTTTGATCGTTGATTTCATTTTCTACTTTTGGAATTTCAGTTGGAGATACATTCTCTGACTGAGGACTATCCTGGTTATTTTGAGCTACAGGTGTCTTATCAGATTCTTGTTGGTTTTCAGTACCAGAAGAGCTGTCTACCACTGGTTTATTTTGCTCAGTTGGTTCATTTTCTACTTTAGGGACATCAGTTGGAGATACGTTCTCTGACTGAAGACTGTCTTGATTTATTTGTCCTGTTTGTGTCTTATCAGATTCTGGTCGGTATTCAGTACCAGAAATACTTTCTACTACTGGTTTATTTTGTTCAGTCGGTTCATTTTCTACTTTGGGGACATCAGTTGGAGATACGTTCTCTGACTGAAGACTATCTTGATTTATTTGTCCTACTGGTTTCTTATCAGATGCTGAAGTGCCGTCTACTGCTGGTTTATTTTGATCGTTGATTTCATTTTCTACTTTTGGAATTTCAGTTGGAGATACATTCTCTGACTGAGGACTATCCTGGTTATTTTGAGCTAAAGGTGTCTTATCAGATTCTTGTTGGATTTCAGTACCAGAAGTACTGTCCACTACTGGTTTATTTTGTTCAGCCTGTTCATTTTCTACTTTAGGGATTTCAGTTGGAGATTCAATTTCTGATTGAGCACTGTCTTGATTTTCTTGTTTGGTAGGATTTTGATTCTCATTGAAGGCTATTTCAGATTGTGGTTTAGTGTCCGAGTGTGTTTGTTCGTTATCATTTGATGTAATGGGCTCTTTATCAATTACAGCAATATTTTCAGTAGTAATATCTTCTTGAGGTTTATCTTGGACATTTGAACTTTGTGTGGCGCTTTCTACAGTATTTTCCGTAGACGCAACTGGTAAGTTGGAAGTAATAACATCTTGAATTGGGTGTTTATCCGGAATTTCGTTACTTATATTTTCTTGGTCAACATTATTGTCATCATTTTTATAGGTAATTGTCTGAGTGGTAGAAGGAACAGCATTTTCATTTGACGAAGGATCAGACGCCGGTTGCGTTTCGTCGATTATTGTTGGCTCATTAGGTTTGTCTGTACTGTCATAATTAGCTTGTCCAGATTCTGTACCGACAGAGTTTTCTTGATTTATTAAATTTGGCGTGGCACTCGAAGTTTCATGCTTATTTTCTTCGTTTAATTTATTTGCACCATCACTATTAGGTAGTATATTTGTTTCTCCTGCATTATTATGACTGTCTGGAGAAGCTGCTGTAGTATCATCATCCACATTATTTCCGTCGTCTTGCTCACTTGTTGGTTGGTTTTCTCCCAGTTTATTGTATATATCTTCATTTAATGGGAACTTTTCGGCTTCGTTTTCGTCTGAATCGCTCAGCGACATTGGTTGTAGCGTTGATGCGTCATACGAACTGTTCGTTTCATTTGCTGTAAATTAATAATAAAACACGCTCATATTAATACACTGAGATAATTCAGATGATAAATATTTTTCTAAATTAATGTAAATAAATAAATGTATATTATGTATATATGTAACACATACCACATTGATACGAAGTTGGACAACATTGACCAGCCGGTGGTGTTTCCGGTGTGCAGTCTTTTCCTCTGAGAGGTTCACCGCAGTCTTGAACTGCACACACAATATCACCTCTCATACAATAACAATGTTCGCAAGGTTTATCCGAGACCATAGCAATAGACTCTCCATCTCGGTAAGTGTCCTCGTTAACTCGGCAATCAAACGGAGCGGAAGTAGTGGAAAAGACTAGCCCACCAGTGATTTGTGGTGCCGACGTAGTAGATTTTTCACTTTCATAATCTATACAAACGTTCGAGTTACGATTAATATTACTGTTTAGGTAACCTATGCACACTCACAAAGTGATATGTGTAAAGTATGTTATAAAGCGATTTTCTGAAATTCTACCAACAACTCACCACAATCGTATCGAACAGGACAGCAAACGCCTTCATGATATACTGGTCGACAACCTTCCACGTGCAACGTACACTCTTGCATGATGCAAGCTGTTCGGTTTCTGATACAGTAACAGAGTTCACAAGGTTTTTTCGGATTGGGAGGAACCTATGTACAAACGTGGATAAAGACAAATATATTATAATCGGGTTTTATCGATAAGATGTAGCTTCGAAACAATAACTGTTTCCAGACTCACCTGTGCCCCATCGGGAAAGAATTCGTTTTCGTCCATCATGCATCCGTAATTGTCGTGCCATCCAATTTCGGTTGTTGTCGTCGGTGTCGGTGTGGTTGAACTGGTCAACAGGTGTACTGGCACTGTAACATCCGAACCAACTGGGTGGCTTATTGATGTACGAATTTATAGTTTTATTTTTATATTTAATAACATACCTTCCGGGCAAGATATGGTGGGACAACATTGATCCGGTGATTTCTGTACCGTACAGTCTTGTCCAATTGCTTTTGAAAAAGGACACACTCTCAGGTAGCACATCAGCATTCTATTGTGGCAAGTACAGTTTAAACACGGTTCGTTGGTTACTATGCGGTCACCTTCTTCGTAGTGTTGATAGTTATAGTAACAGCCATTCGGGTCTAAAAAAAAATACATATTATGAAAACTCGATAAAATTGTGCACATCGTGTGTTCTATGATCTAGTGAAATATAATAATTTTTAAATAGATTTTAAAGATTTTAAAGATTTAATTAAAAATATATATATATGTGTTTCTTGAAAAAATATTGTCCTACGAGATTCAATTCTATATTCATCATTATTATTTATACTATATAGTTACTCGTAATATATTCAGTAATAAATTATAACTATTTACGGTATATTCCATTATTCCCATTACATCCATTATCCAAGTCAACTTATAACAAAAAAGAATCATTAAAAAAATTATTTTTAGGTGGTTAATGTATTGATAGAATTGCACTTGAAGCTTAAGTATGTTTATAATTTTATCAGATAAAATAATCTGTCTAAACATTTTTATTTTGAAAAAACGCAGCAACGTATTATCGTTGACACTGGTGTAGGTGTTTTGCATAACCGATCAGCCTTCTTCTGAGTTTATACTTTCTGGTTTTAATATAATATTTAAACATATAATAATTTTGTATTATATATTGCGACGTTGTGTCTATATATTTTGATGTACAATAATAAAATAATAAACTGTTGTTATTGAGCTTATCAAGCATAACAGAACTAGGGAAAATTATGAAAACTATAATGTTACACACTAATAAAATACATTTTTTTTTTTCGTAAGTGGTATTAAATATTAAGCCGTCAATGAAAAACACGTTTAAGATTATTTACACACATTATTTGAGTTTTTTTTTTCAAACTCGTATAGTTGTTGGCGATTCGTTTCAGTTGTGAAAGAAAATGAATCCGTACGATTATAGCAGAATGATAATAGATAATAAGGTTCTTACCATTAAAATAGTCCGCCAAGTCAGTCCGTTTTGCTTCGATTTCATCGTAAGTTGTCGGAGCTGAAACACAAGAAAATAGTTTATTTTTATTTTATTGGTTTGGATTATGCGTTGTTCAACACATGATGTGTGGGAAAATATACCATTAAACGAGGGTCGTGCCTAATAATGCTGTTGTAATAAAGTAGATGGCTGAATTATATATAACCTACCCTGAACCTGTACAGGAAAAAAAATAGGTACTACGCGAGTATGCAATAATACGAGTATAACTACAACGCAACAGTGCGGATATACCTACATGGAAAAACGATGATGGCCAACAATGATACTACATCAACAACAACAACAACAACAACAATAATAATAATAATCGTTTATACCATTAAACGTGATTTCGTTTTCGCACGCCCCACACAACAATGGTCCCTCAGACACGGCGTTTATAATATTAACAACTACCAATGGTGTGCGGACGTTTTTTTTATTTTTCTGTTTTTGAGTTGTATACAATTAACGAGCTTGTATGCTAGCGGAGACGTAAGTCGTATAATATGTTGTGGCAGTAAACTGCGGTAAACGTGATGATAGATATTATAATAATATGTTAGTAAGGTATCTGGGTACTTATCTGGAGGATTTGACAGTAGTTGTAGTTGCTCGTTTGAATTGTTTTTTTTAATTGCCAATTTAATATACACTTTTAATTACAGATCACCCTATTTTTTATCTATTTCATACAATACTTTATTTGTTGTTTAAATATTATTATTTAAAATTAATAACTGATTGCAATTTATTAATCATTTTTTTCTAAAAAATTTTACCTATAATCAATGATATTTTTTAGTGAACTTAACTTTGAAGTTTCTGAATCTAGTCTCAATTCTCATTTTTTTTTTTATTTGACTCCATAATATATCAATAATTATTAAGTACGTTTTAAGTTAATGAAATATACTTCAAATGGTCGTGTAAATATTAAAAGTTATTATATTTTCAAATTTCATATCAGAATTTCAGAAAAATTTATTTTTAACGAATAACGATGGACAAAGCAAATTTTGTATTGTAACTTATAAGTTGATATTATGACAATTTTAAATAATTATTAAAGTACTTAGCAAAATGCCAAAATATTTATTATTGGGTATAAACCTTATATTCAAATGGTTGTACGACTTTTGAATTATCATAGGTATAAATGTATCCTAAGTATTAGTTTATATCCATACCGAAATTTGAAACAATTTATACAAAAAAAAAAAACAATCCACCTCCCAAAAAAAGAAAGTAGAAAATAATATCATAACATTCATAACCTGTGTATGATACAATTTTATAGGTACCGCTTTATCATGCCAAAGCATACTTCTACGAGAGTATACTATATACTTATCATACCATTTATATATACCATTATGGTTGTACATGGTATATATTGTATTCGACGAGTTCGAGTTGCGGTAATGGTCGCTGCAATACTTGTATTATATATAAATAATTTATGTAAAATGGAATTCGATCAATCGAACCGATCTTGCAGACACGAATGGTATACCGACGATAGGTCGCAGCAGGTTTAATCTCACTCGGTGTTTCCTCCTATGATCGGGAATATCCGTTGTCGAGAGTATGATCTTCGCACCAAGCTATCGTTTAAGGCAGAGGTTCTCGAACTATGGTAAGCGTACCACTAGTGGTACGCTGAAGACTTCATGTCACGTAAGCCACAAAGTGATGGAACGGAGAGTAAATAAATGAATATTTTAAACCGTGTTTGAACACGATCACATGGAAATAGATATTAAGTGGTACGCGACAGATTAATAATACACAATATGAGTGGTACGCGAAAAATAAAGTTTGAGAACCGCTGGTTTAAGGGTCTCTCTAGTATGCGTATAACTGTATACCCGCAGCACTGTGTTTATTTTTCGAAACCATCGATCACGCGGCCAAATGTGGGACAATCGCTTGGAGTTTCCACGTACCAAACCATTATACTTGTATTGGTAATATCATATACCTGCAATACTGTCGAACGAGATTTAACGGCACCTTCACACGGGCCGCCGTGGTCGGGGTCGTCCCGTGATATAAGACACACGATCATCAGCAGTAGTTATACTCGGAAGTTAACTGGTGATAAAATTGTCTTTTTAAAACCACGTATATTATTATTATTATTATTATTATTGTACACGCACCGTAATGGTGTGGAACCGGTTGTCTCGAAATAGAGACGAATACCTAATAATATAATATGATTATAATAACGATACTGCGATAGAACGGAAAAATCGTAGAGAAAGAGAGAGACAGAGAAACGCTGCAGTCTATAATAATGTTATGAACTCGACGCAACGTGTTGCAGCTGTGGCGGAATTTTGCATTTCCTGATACGCACACACACGCGATAACTGCCGCTATACCACCTATACCTAATCATACAGGTAGTGGTGGTGATGGGATAAGACGACCGCGGTAATTGACGGTTCCGAGACACGATATGGCGGAAAGAACGCACAAATTCCTCGAGACGTTGACGCTCACGAATGAGGCGTTTATTTATTTTTCGTCCCGAGTGAGACGTTTAAGCTTTAAATATAAGCGTTAATGAACTTGGTAGGTGCGTCATTTATTATTTATACGACTGGACCGAAACAAACTGATGTAATTATACAATATATTATAGTACAATATACTAATAGAGAATATATATTTTAGATTTTGGATAATATATTATTTCGAATTTTTTTGTTAAGGCTATAGGAACTACACAATACTTGCAACTATAATCGTGAAAATAAGCAAATTTATATAAATTATTTTAATATTTTAAAGGTGTAAAAATAAAACGCAATTTAGAAAAGTAGTAATAAATAAATAAAACTGTGTTGTACTATCATCATTTATCAGGGATGCGAGCGTGAATTTTTCGGTACATTTAATATTATAAAACTATAATTCACATATTTTAGATTCAGAGCGTGTGATGATATACCTATGTATTGATTTTACAATTTTGTGTATGTCCATGATGTACTCGTAGAGTAGTCGAAATAATGCTTCAATTTTCAACTTTAGTATCTTTTCCGGTGGGTAAGTAAATCTATAGTTAATGCATTCAAGAGGTCACAATAAACACTGTTTTATTTTAGTTATTTTAAGTTCACACTTGAACGAAATTACATATTAAAATCAAGAAAAACAATGTACCTATTTTGTTGTAATTTAAAAATATTATTCTGGGGTGCTTGAAAATTGTATAGAATATATTATATATTTTATACACATAATGCAATTTTTTGGACAAAAATGAATTTAACCTTCTATAGTACCAAATACTAATGCCTAATAGTAAAACAAATTACTTTAACCACAATAATATTACAAAATATACTTAGTTATATTATATTATAGGCTGACAGACCGTTTTTGTTCAGAATCATTTTTCGTATGCTTTTACATCATTTAATTCAAATTTAACACATGCATCACAGTGGATCTCTAGACAAGTAATTTACAGCAGAGCGTTATCTGATTGCCTTTTTTTCATTTTGTAATAATTAATAGAGTTTTTTTACCATAATTTTGCGACGTTGCGATTTACCTCTTCCGGGTATATTTTGTTGTCATATGAACGTCGATCTCAATTATAATTTGATTTTTATTTCATAGAAGAATAGTATTTAAAATATTATTTTTTAATAATTCGGAATAAATTGATTTTGGATGTTATTTACAGCCTTTTTTTATTTTATCTTAAAGTCTTACTTTCCTATAACTATTATTACCTAAGTTTTTTCATATTCAACAGTTATGTGAGCACAGTTTTGTAGACAGTTTAGTGCACCAAACTCACATCATACATGGTTATTGTTTACTGTGTACACAATATTATTACCCAACAGTATAATATAATATACTGAGCCGTATGCGTCAATATCCAGTTTTGACAGTAATATTATTTGTATTGTTTTTCGCGTCGTCTTCATCAGCTGGTGTTTCGTCGAGTATTATGTACCTGCAGTTGTGTCCACACCGGCACTCTATTATAGTCGGTCAACTACAGCGCATTATTAAAATTATATTATAATATCGTTGCCTCCGCTCAACAGGTAGGTACAAGTATAGTAGTTATATATCCTGTGCCGCGGACAACTCACACGCCGAATCGCGACCCGTTATCCCGAGACGACGATATGATCTATACGCATGCTTTTCGACGCCCATCGTCGCCCGACACCGTCGCTGTCCGCCGGCGCGTTTACATTAGCGAAATTATTCTGGAAACGCGTTTGTAATGGTAATAATGTGTGCGATGATAACGGTCCACCACGGGCCACACTTCCGTCAGCGGCGGATTTTCTCACGACATTATAACATACGCACAAGCCATATAATGCGCTTTTCGGTACTATCGTCCACCCATTTTTCCCTCCGAAATGTTATAATAATAATTCGGGTCATATATTATTATTTTAACTCCGTCGCACACACTCATTATTACTGATATTATAGTGTAATCATTGCGGACGTCTGAACAGTTATAATATTATATATAGACACACGCGAAACGCCCCGCGGAAACGAGACGACCGGTGCGATTTCGTAACACGAGAATATTATAATAATGATACGTCGTATACTCTGAAACACCACCAAACAACACAGATTCTAAAATATGATGTATATCGTATTATGATGCAGCAGTTCTGTAAAATATATGCGTCGAATATTATGTGTAGGTCCTCTACAAGTTGCAGTCATCAGGTCGTCATATATGCGCGTGTATATATACGCGGTTTTTACGAAAAACGCTCGTTCGGCTGTCTCGTCCGTTTACTGTTTTTGGTTGTTGTGGTGTTTCATATTATTAATTGTTTGACCTCGTTTGCCCGCTCGTAGTTATATCAACGATAATAATAATTATATATGGTTGTGTATAATTTATTGTGTTCGTTGAATTCTGAATGCAGCAGCTACATTATAGGACTATAAGGTGTCAGTTTTTCCGGTCGTCCGTCTGCGGTATACAGACCGTCCGAGATGCTGCCATGTCGTTGGACGACGTCCAATAACGTGCAAATATTCGTGTGTATGTGTATTTGTTGATTTCGGTCCTAAAAAACGGATGGCACGAAAAACGGCCGCTATAATGTGATCGCTGGATTTGAAATTCTCGCTACATTTTTTAAACACGTCTTATGTATAATAGCCATTGTGCTGCGTCGTAGATTATTATAATGTGCCTACACGTGTGAAACGTGCACGAACGCGGTGTGGGCACCGGTGTGGCGACGCTAGAGAGTCGGCAGAGAGCACCGATTACGCGAGAATCGTGAACTGTGCGTGAAACGTCGTTTTACGGCCAAGTTCATGGATGTCCGATTATTGTGCCCCGCGGGTCTTCGCTGCAACCTAATGGACGGTCGCATTGTGTGCAGCAGTTGCAGCGGCAACGTAATCGCCTGTCCTTCACACCGTCCGAGATGATGTCTCATAATAAAATATATATTATTATCGTTGGGTATAAAAGACGCATCGCAGTTTTCTGTACGACCAAGTGTTTCGTACGTCGTGCCGCCTCCGCTGTATTTTCGTACACGATTCTATCGTCGTCGCCAAGACGTATAACATGGATATACGTCAATGAATGAACATAATGATCATCTCGGTCGATTAAATGTTTGAACTCAACGCCTAATACGTAGTGAATACTGTAAAGATATTAAATTCAGAAGCTACATATTATTTTATTTGGTTGAAAACGGCTCGGACTTCTAATAAATACCTCTCGAACTCGTACTACATATACGACTGCAGAGTAATAGACAACATTAAGTGGTATAATACTTCTTGTAAGGCTGGTAATTATTGGTATACTGCACCTACACGTTTTCACGGTGGATTTTCCTTTCTGCTGTACAATTATATAATATGTATAATGTATGTATAGAAATAAGATAGCAGGTGGTTACCGCATAAACCGCTCGTCGGTGTAGTCCATTACTTAACTCACTCTCGGTCGAGTGTTATTGTCCTTTGGGATTCGCATAGGCTGCACTCATCCCCCCAGAACGGCGAAACATATTTTTGTTCCTATTATACATTTATTTTATCACTTTGTACGAAAATGGTTAATAATAATGAACAATATAATATATTATCTAGTACTTATATTATCCTAAGACAACCGCTCTCGAAACAATGGGTGGCGGGCGTCGGCGGCAGCCAAGTCGCACCATAAAAGACAATAATACCTTCGAGAACTTTGCGCCGCCTCCCCCACCTTGCCACATCCTCATACCCTTAATCTCATCACCGTAACGGGGCGGCGGCGGCGGTGAGGGTTCACACTCACATATATATATATATATAATATTATAAAGCGCTCGTTGTACTGCGCACAATGCGACGACCGTGCAAAATGCAAAACTCTCTTGACCTTTACTCTCGTCCGATGTGCGTCGCACGACGACCGTCGTTTTAATGTTATGCGTCCGTCTTTGCGGCGAACTTGTAGCGCACATTTCGCCGCCAAAGCGATTGAATGCTAAATCCCATTGGCCACGGCCAGCTGCTGCGGGTATTCACTGTCGTCGATGTTAAGTATATATTATTATATAAATGGCGAAGTTGTCGTCGCGCTGAATAATTCATCGTGGCACACGGTCGGGGGACCGACAGCACAGAGATTTTGATTTGAAGCGACGTCCGATGAGTTTGTTTTTCGAGACGACCGTGCGAACGGACGACAATAATGCCTTTGGCTGCGGCAGGCGCGCGCTCGACGATAAACGAGTCGTAAAATATATAATTTATGTCCGTCGCGGGCCGACAACAAAGTAGGTTCGAGCGAGCCGCCTAAACCTAATATGCAGTGCTTGTATATACCGTATAGGTATGAGAATAAACAGTTCGTGTGTTTTACAATACATAATATTATATACTTGTGTGTGCATATAACGTCATGGTTTACACGCAGCGAGTGATTTCGGCTAATCGCTGTGCTTTGGGGTGCGAACGGTCAACGAATAACGTACATTTGATAATACTTTAATATTTTCACAGTAGGTACAGAGACGGATTTAATTTTTATCCGATAGTTTAGAACAACAACAACTATAATAATACTATAATACCGGAATGAGCAGGGTGTGGTGCGCGATTCAATCCTATATGAGAATATTAATAATATATGCATTATTAAATCAATAATTATAAATACAGTGAAGCTGTGATGTACCAAAAAAATTAAAAAATATGTATGCACTTATATAGATTAAAAATAATAAGTAAAATATGGAAAGACCACGCACTTTACAATCTTTAAGCGCAGAAGTACATTTTGTCGATGTTACGTTAGCAATTTGTCGTATTTGTATTTATATTGTTATCTTTTTAAATATTGTTATGTTCAAACTCAGTTTAAATACGACCATCAAACGCAGTGTACTACCTATATCTTATATTACCTACACCATTTTAATATTTTTCATCGGTTTTTTCATCAAATAATAAATAAATACCTAATATGCCGAATAATAATATTGTGACTTGAAGCAATACTATTACTATTAAAACGAAAAATCGAAAGCATAATCAAATAAATTGCCTGACTTTTTGAGAAAAATTCATATATTTGTAACTTGTGAGATTATACCTGAAGAAAATATGATGTAGGCAATAAAAAGTTCAAATAAGAAAAAAAGTTTTTATGTGTTACGAATATATGCACTATTATGGAATTTTATAGTCAGGGATATAAATCATAGTTTGACTGAAGTTTGGACAAACGGTTGGTATTTAATTGTTAACTTTTTTTATAATATGTATGCTACAGAGATACATTTTTAGATGGATTTTTCGTGATATTTGTGTGCGGATGGGTTTTCGAACAGATTAGTGCAAACAAACACTACTGCGTACATTATAATATCATTGCTGAAGAAAAGAAGCTTTAAATGGTTTACTATCCTTTGTAGTTTCAGCAAGTATAAGTGTTTCAAGAAAAGTATACAAAGAAAAGCAACACTAATCCCTCAAATGCGACAGTCTCTTAAAATGAAAAAAAACGATGAAATCGCATGGTTCTCTATACGAGCTGTATCGTAAGTGTATAAAAATATACATGTACTATTTGTTATAGTGATGGGAAAAAAATGTAAATTTAAATCCATTTAGTACAACACACTTTTTAGACACAAAATACGGGAGCTGTTTACGTGTATATATATATTTTATATAAAAATCACATTAGATGCGGGTACTCACCAGATTTTGTTAGTGCCACGCAGACGACCAATATGAGTGCCGCGGTCATCCCGCAGCGGTGTTGGAAGCTCGTGGGAGCTGCACTCCCCAGAGCCATCTCTAGTTGCATCGGCCTGGAAAAAAAAAACGGTAAAATTAAAGAAAACGTTTTAAATAAAAAAAAAAACGGCATAATGTATTGCAGTGCAGTATCGACGATGAGGTCGAAACCGGTTACGGGGCGATGTTATGATCGACAATACGGTAATAATGTGTGCTATTTTCGACGGCATTCGAGTTATAATATTAAATAATAATTATGCATACAAGCTAGCGATGATGATAATAACGTTGCGCACGTCCCCCGGGGTGTACTGCGGAATGCGCACGCGCGTAGACATATCTCGAGTTTTATTATAATGTATCGTATAATATTATGTAGATCTTACAACGATTTTCGTGGTCGTGATTTATAAATAATGATTAATGATATACCCCTTACCCAGTTACCTATACACGCGGTGCGCTTTTCTATCGGCGCGGGTTACCGGCTATACCGTTACATTACTATTATTTGCTGAGACTGATGCCGTTTCTGACTGCCATGACCGTATGAAACTCTGCTCTGCACCAGGTGTGTGTGTGTGTGTGTGTGTGTGTGTGTGTGTGTGAAACTATAAGCCTGGTCGCAAGTATGGCTGGCAGGTAAGCAGAAGTAAGTACCTACGTCTATATATAGGTATCAAATTATGTGTACTACATCTCGCGGACACACTACCGGACTAACCAGTCACAGCGGGATTAACGGCCGTTCATATCCATTTTTATATCATATATTAATACAATTCATATATCGCGATGACGATGGCCGTGTGTACTGGCGAAGATAATCATGGTGAATTACACGATTATTGGCACTAGCGTCTCATTTTTATTATAATTTATAATATAATATTATATTACGTTTGACCGGAGCGACACTACTCCACCGTTAAAAACCGACCTCGTCTATTCTAACATTTCCAATAATGCTCAGAGTATTATTATTTACTATTCCCAAAATAGTAAGGTTCCTAAATAATTAGACTATAGTATGAATAGTGTGTAATTTAATTATTGAAAAGTCTACCAGCATAGAGTAAATAATTAGACTATAGTATGAATAGTGTGTAATTTAATTATTGAAAAGTCTACCAGCATAGAGTAAAGATAGATTTTTTGCGAGACTATATCCCGAGGACTGTTGGGAATCGCCATCATTGACGTAGCGGTTTTTTCTTGAATTTTTTTTTTTTTATTTGCTTCTCTAAGGCCAAAATTGTTATGTGGTATGTCAAGTGGTATTACGACATAGGTTGGTTAGTACGTTATATTTCGACCGTCGGGATGCAGCACACATACTATTATATCATTGTGGACGTAATAAATAATATTTTGAATTCGCGAAAAGACGCTCCAGGGTTAAACCCTCGGCCAGCCGTCGTTGGGCACAACGGTATAGTAATATAATGATGACAATTCAATCGTCAATGGTATTATACAATAATAATAATATTATGCGATAATATTAGTCTCGTTATGACATGGTAGATAACCACGGTAGTGAACCGTGAATGCATCGTTGTCCGGAGGCAAAACATAAAAAAAAAACATTAATATAATATTGGTACTGCTCTCTCCCGTAGGTACACCGTACACGATCATAATATTATGTATTTTTTTTTTAAACGTACCCATTCGCATATTATTCAATATATATATATATAAGTAACATAATAGTTCAGCGCCTGTTTATTATTATTTTTTTCTACTTTTAATGATTCGAGAAAAACCGAGGTCCTTAAACTCTCTCACCATCACATGTGTTGTTTATAATTGTTGTTGCATATTATAATATTGCCCATACAGAAACACGAAGGCAACGACGACGACGACACTATAATAACGAAAAATAATAACAATATGTATTGACGGAAGAAGCAGAAAATTGGATATTCGTGTGTGCTTGGAAATCCGGCTTAAAATTTTCAATTTAAACGTAATTGCGCGTGTCCTCGGTTCGTGCAGCGTTTTTTTGCGAGCGTTTATAGGCATTAGGTACATATTATAATGTGTATAGGTGCACGATCGCACGAGATGAAAGATGATTACAATGTTGTATCGTAAACCGTAAGGACCTATAATGCGTTTGGTTTAATATTTGTCTTGCCGGAACCGAAATGGAACCTCGTCGCCGGAGTCGTATATTCAACATTTTATGTTATAATGCACCGTTTGAAATCCGATTTAAAATTATATTTATATATAGGTATATACTATTATAACAATATGCATATTAACTCATAATATACTTAATATTGTATTAGCACTGAACATTTTCAAGCGAGACGATACTATTTTTTTTATTTATAGTTTCCTCGCTCACAGTATTATTATTATACGTATTAGTACGTACCCGATGGCTATGAAGTTAAACATTTTACGAACAATTTTTCTCAAAATGGTGATGATTTATGATTATAATTTATAGCCCGTCGGGTCAATCAAAGTCAACATCGATTTCATCGTTTTCCGGATACTTAAAAAACTTAAAAACTACTGTTTTCATTGTTAATATGAATTTTGGCATCGTTTGGAGCAATTGAAAAGACTATAAAGTCGTTTTAAGAAGGTTCGACCTGGATTATTCAAGATTATCTGTCATCGAGGCAACTTTATAGGCATATACGGGAAACGACATAGGTGGTAGGTAAACTATATTAGATAGCTGTTAGCTGATGGTATAACTCGAATGTTATTACTTATAATATTATGTAAATTATTTTTCATGTAGGTGTATAATATGTGCATTACGACGCTGTTTGGGGCGTGCACCTTTATTTTCCTGGTTATCCCCAAAACGTAACCCCATCGCGAGACTTGTCAAAACTGGATGTTCGATGCCCACAAGGCACAAAATAACGATAGTTATTAATAATATCACATCGTAAATATTTCTATACTATAAATAGAATATATTTTTATAATAATATCTACGTAAATTAGGTTTGCTGTGTCGTAAATAGCGTATTTTATAGGTATTATCTATAAACGTGCGTACGTAAAGATGGGCACGCGTGCGTGGGTACCTAAGCATGTATATGTTATACATAAACGTATAACAAAATAATATGTAGAAAAAACCACCTGTTTAGTCGCCGCCGTCGTAATATAATATATCGAGAACACTTGTTTTCGGCGCTCAACCCACTCGTCGTCGGCGGTACACGATGGTTTTTTTTTCTTTATTTTATGATATATATATATTTTTTTCTACGTCTGAGTTACGACAACCGTCCGTTTACGGGAGGACAATTGATTCTGCTTTCGTTTTTCTATCCGACGGTGTACCATATATATATATAATACACACCTCGTTAATAGGCGCCGTCCGTAGGCCGACCGGCAAGGTCGTCGTCTCGGCGGCAGGCGACCACCCGAATAACATATAATTCGTGTTCGTGAAAAACAAAAACTGAACTTGTTTTAACGCGTTTCTTTTTGATCGTTGTCTAACAACCAGAGTCACTGTCATACCAAGTCGAGATCGTAAAAGATGAGAAGGGTGTAATGACATGTAACGACATGTTTTCAAAAAACGGACGAGAACCTTTCAATACAGTCAACTTTTTGTTAAAATCCTTGATAGACTTTATCATAGTCAACGGTGTTTTTACTTCACGATGATTTCTAAAAAACTGCAGTTGGAAAATTTGAAAAGAAACATCTTCTTGCAACAGAATTCGTTATGTTTGTTTTTCGATGAATTCATAAATCGATTCAGAAAAAAAATGGTTTGAGCAGAGGGAGGGAACAATCGATACGTCGCCTTATATGTACATTGCAGCAGTCTCGTAACTCACGAAAACGTGATAATATATTATGATATTATAATGTTATTTATTGCCTTTGGCGGTTATTCGACAAATTTTCGATCGAAACTCGAAAGAAAACGGACGTCGTGCGGACTTAAATTTTTTTTTTTCTTTCGACATATTCGTCCCGTTATTCCAACGGTTCATCTCGGTGGTCTCGTGCTCAAGCCATCTCTCGGTGACGACGATAAAATACATTTTGAATCATGGACCACACGATGATATGTATAATATACGGTGAGTACCGGGTAATGGGTATCGTACAGGTTTACGGTATATACTTAAAGCGCTGTAGATGTCTGCGTCACGTCGTCGGTGGTTGGGTTTTTATTTATTTCTCTTTATATTGTATCCGAGGACTGAGAGAGTGATAGACGTAAATATCAAATAATGGAATTTGTGCACTAAAAGGTTAATGATGATACTTAATACACGAGCAATATTACTAGGTCCGAAAGTGTTGCACATAAATATGATTATCGCGTATTGTTTTATTCGGCGAGAGACATTTTAATCGGACGGACACACCGAGTATGACCGAGAGGGGACTGAGAAACTACTCCTACGTGTGTGGTATTATATATTATTGTATATACAGTGTATTAGTGTACCTATATTGCATGCACATGTGTACTTACATATAATAATGTAAATGCATTATTGTGATATGTGGCTATTAGCACGCGCGCCAAATTTAATTTCCATATTTACATAATGCATTACAATATAATATATTAAATCCTAGATCGTAAGATTTTCGTATAATATATTGTATTGTAAATTATAATGCATATACGAATCATTGTGCTGTCGTCGTAAATTCGTCCAGCGCAAAAAAAAAATAACAAAATAAATTAACGATTTTCGTTTTGGCCGAAACGCTTATTTTTTTTTCTAGATAAACTAGCGTTCTACTCGAGAGTTTAACATTACACACATATACCACATATTGTGTAGTACCAGCTATCTATATATAGAGAAACGTGTTCCACGTATATATTATACATATATATATATTTATACCCATACATCGGTTTATACACCGAAAACGCTAAAACCATCATGCGATGATCGTATGAGATGATAATACGTTAAATGGTAATATTTAATGTGTCTCGGTGTTTGTGTGTGTACGTAAGAAGCTCAGTATGCACACGTCATGTATTATATTTTATATAGTATCTACTGTCTGGGTGTTTTTCGTCTGTTGGAAAAATACTTGGATTAAACGCCACCATATTATGTTTCTTACGGGAAACCATGCAAAAAATATCAGATCTCCAAATAACGTAATACCAACCATCTGTAGTTGAAAACTGACAATTTGTTGTAAATAGATTAATTTAATTTACTTATAACTAGAACTTTTTCCTATTATAGTTTTATTGATCACGAATTAATATTATGTAAGGCGTATGAACTGCTTGGTCTACACACATAATACAATTATTATCAAATAAACATATTAATATAGTACAAAACATAATACATTATAATGTTATATTCCGAACTAGTAGGTATGCAATAAATTTCTTATCGGCCCGCCTTGACGTCGTGCCACTACGCCATCAATAACGACGATGGCCCGTGGCACGGCCTCGAGGGGTGATGTGCATTATATTTTGTTGTTGTTGTAGTACTATATTTAGAATATCTAAATATTTACCTGCATATTTTACTTATGTTATGCACCGATCTGTAATATATAGGAGTTATAACATGATGTCAACAAAACAACAATCGTAAATCGATTTCAGTAATATATTAAGTTATTATTTTTAAATAGTGAATAAATTATTGGTTTTTGAAATTAGTTTGTTGTTATATTATAATATAGTTAGTGCTACAATTAAATAGAGTCAGTACAATTTGTGACGATGCGACATTCTTTTTTCAGCGAGGAGTCATTCTTAAAATGTCTTAGTGGATTAAAAATGGCTTATCTATTCATAATGAGTTTGTTTTCTGCGGCAACGAGAGAGTTCATGAACTTTAATTTTATGCTCATGTGAACTACTTCATATTTTAAATGAACTTTTCAAGGTCCGGAAGACATTATTATGTAATAGCCGACATGTCGTGGAAACGAAAACATCTACATCAAAATTGGTTGATGACAATTATATTTTAATACACTTTATACTCCGGTGAGCTCAGCCAGCTAGAAATCCCCCCTCCCCATCTTCACGGCAATTTTCGCGAGTAAACATCGCGAATCGTAAAAATAATAAGTATGAATAGGTAGGGTATAATACACTGCGTATTCGAGACTACTCGTGGGGCATCGTATACCAAGCGAAAATAACATATCGATTAAAAAGCGATAAAAATTATGTACACGACGAACATAAAATACATATTATTATACACTATTCTAGTACTATACGACTGTATGTGGAGGGGGAGAAAATTCCTCGGGGTGGATGGAGAAGAAAAAAAAATACCATACGACGGTGTCGGGTTTCCTTATATGAGGATGTGCAGATATCTTCCGTTGTCCCGCCGCCGCCGCACAAGTGCAGTGACCCAATCCGCACGGTATATTAAAACATATATAATAATGCTATACAGTATACCTATGTATATAAGTGTGTGTGTATATAGAAACAGTGGTCTGCCGCGTGTACGTTTATAAGCGGTATTGTTGTGTATTTTTTTTTCCCATGGACACGAGCACCAATCGTCAGCGTTCGTTCCGCATTGCTTAACTCTTATTTTTTTCTCCATTTTCATTTTTCATTTTTTTTTTTTTTTTTTGTTTGTTTTTGCACGAGATCATATTATTACTATTATTATTACACGCGGGAGTTCAAATAGTGTCGAGACCGCCGACAAACCGAACCGATTTTTAATGATATTCCTGCTCAAGTCAACGGCCATATACCTATCTACTGAAATGTACACGCACACACGCGTATCAACTGGTATAGCGGTATGCAATGTAGATTTATCGTAAAAAGTAATTACACAAGAGTTTAGAAACGACCAAAATAATTGTATACCTTAATAGTTAGAGAATAATTATCTAGGGGTAAATAATTCTTATTTCGTAAATAAAATAATTTTATTTAATTTTATTTTTACTATATTTAATATAGTATCAAACGATAAAATTATAGGCCATATAGGTAGGTGCTTATATTTAAATAATATGTTTTAACATATCGAGTAAAATATATTATATTAGAATAGCGCGATTCATCATATTATTACTTATCGTCCGACGTACCGCGGTGGTCACGGGCTCTGGCTGGGTAACTGAACGGTATAAAACACGTGTACCCATCCATATTATAATTTATATTATTTTGTACCAGTGTGTATACTCACTGGGCGGTACGTGAAAGATAGCGCGTGCAGAAGCGGAGACCGCGAAGAAGAAAACGAAATTCAGTGGTCGCGCGTGCGACTGATGCTGCTGTCAACGTCCTTGGACGATCCAGAGGAAAATGCGAAGACGCGTGCAGAGTCCTGCAACTATAATATATATCTAACTCTCGGGATTTTTTATGCCTTCATTCATCGTCATCGTCATCTAAATCTAAAACTATTCTAAATCTTCGTCGTCATTCTCGTTCTTCTTCTTTATTCCATTATATTATTGTATGCGGCTGCAGCAGGACCTTAATGGTTAGTTAAGACTATATTTCAAACCCGGTGAAGCGCCATAATCGATTTTCCGTATTGCCAGGATTCCGTCACCATTAGGAGGTACATTAAGTTTTATTTAAAAAGAATTTTCGGGCGATTATTTTTCGGACGGTGTGGATGGAATGCCGAAATATATACTATGTGTATATATAATATGATGGTTCGGTCAAGTCCACGGATACGGGAAGGATTACTTATGTAATATTCCTAATATTTGTATAGTATTATATTTCGGATTTCACGCGAAAACGATTATCGGCCGTCCGTCTCGCCAGTCGCCACAAACTTAACGTTCGTCACACATCAGTCGACCGCAGCCCCGCAGGTATTTATTAGCTGTATATCCACCTACCAATTTAGATGGTAAACTATCGACCTGTGACAATGCCCTTCGTCGTTTTCGGATTGATAACACTATTATTATTAAGTATACCTATGCGATGCGTTTCAGTACGTTCTGACTTTTTATATTATACTGCATTTATATTTGACATATTATCACGTGCCTATACGATTTATTTATAATAATATAGGTGTATAAACCGCGGCGAACTCTCTCATCAAACCAGCAGAGGATGTAAAGAGCAATATTGTTAGCAAACGCAATTTGATACATCATAATCATCAATGAATCCGATACACGAAGATCTAGCCATCTAGACATTATGGTACTTAATCATCATAAATCGACGAAAATCGGCCGTGTTAAGGGTGCGTTAATTAATTGCACATTATTGTATTGCTTCTTAGTTATTATATATAAATATTTTATAATAATACCATAATTTTAGGATTTATACGTAAATCGTTTTAACGGAGAAAAAAAAACAAACTTCCAGAATTTCGGGAATCGGACGATACACGTGTTACTACGTATTGTGCGTATCATTATAATTGTATAGACAATATATCGCCGCGGATGTAATGACTCCTCCTCTTCCTCGCCGAGATGAAAAAATAAAAATTGATTTTTCATTCCCAGACGCGGGATCCAAGGACTCAAGCATCATGTTATTGTAATGAGTATATTTATGTATAAACTTCAATTTGACGATTGCTGGAGATTCAAGTACAAAACGTTTAATTCTCGTTACTTGGCGGATATATAGGTGCTATACGTATAACGTATTATGAGTCCTCGTTTGTGTGTGTATACTATGTAATAAGTATATATTAATATACCTCAAAGTCCGCATATAATATTTATTCATTTATGTATACGGATTCGCGGGTCGACGAAATGAAAAAAATAATACGTAGTTGGTACGTATAAAAAATATATTATACGCAATCGTGGTATATTATTTTTTCATTACGAGCTGCGAACGCATACACAGTACGTACATGTATAATAATAATAATATATTGCGATATATTTATATAACATAATATACGTTGTTATTATTATGCGAACGATTCTCGCCGCCGAGACAATTGACGTCCGCGCAGTCCCGAAGTAATTTGTTGCCGCGACGATATCGTCGGCATCGCGCACATACCACCTATTATACTTATATATTACACGCACATTTATTTATGTGCACGAGTGATATAATAATATATTATAGGTATGGGTAGGTTCGACAATCCGTCACTGTATTGCCGTACGGTCACGTTATATTGATTTGTGGCTGTCGCGTCGACGTGACGCACGCGTCGTCTATGTATTATTATGCTATGTATATAGGTATTATAAAATATATTTTACACAGTCGAAGTGGTACAATACTGCAGCGATGTTGTGCTTGTAGTAGTTGCGGAGACTACGAAAAAAAACACTTCATTGTTTTTCCGACGATCCGTCGTTTACCGGCTGGCGGTGAGACGAAGAGAGAGGAAAAAAAATTCTGCTCGCGTACGATTACCGGTGGATGAGATGCGATTTGAACGACGTTCGTCGGAGTGATCATATAATATATGGGTACCTGGCGAATAAATACGACGAGAACGACCGATACGATTTGAAAATCCGCATCGTCAATAATGCTTTAAACGTATATTATATTACACAGCAGAGACTACTCTTGGGATGCAGCCTGCAGCTCGGTACATCATTATACGATGATGGGTCCGTGTATGGGAATTCGGTATTTTTATTTTTATTTTTTTTTTTTTTTAGACCCCATACGAATATTCTCGGGAGTGACGAAAAACCTGTCCTCATCGATTCCGGTCGAGCGAGTGAGTCGTTCGCATATCATTTCTTCTATAAATAAAAGCGGAGAAAAATTTAATAAAAATAACCGTAAATAAACGATGAAAAAACATTTTAAACCTTACCTAACTTATAAATTATAATACAAGTTTGATATTATAATAAAATATATAGTCGTATAGCGTCATGAACGCTGTAGGTAGTATAGGTGCAATGATTTTTTTACTCGTCGTTCTATTATGGTGGTGCAGAAGGGTGGCGATGAATAAAAATGTGAGTACAATCTATAGTACCTATTTATGCATCGCGGGACAAGCGATGGTCAGTGAACCCGCTGAAGTAAGTGAAGTCGGCCCCGACCCTGGACTTGACGGCGTAGATATCGGTGATCCTATATACGCGCATATGCAGTCGGTAGTCTACTGCGGAACTCCCGAGCTATGATTTATCCATATTATATAATTTATGCCATGTAATGACATATACGTATATAGTACTTAGTACGCAAGATTTTTTAACTGTGAGGAGTTTAAGAATTATTAATGATTACAATTTGATTTTGATTTTGTCCAGTCTAATAATTTCAGACGTTTGAATCGGTTAAGTTAGGTACTTGTAACAGTTCAATTTTTCAACTTTTCTATAAAAAACTATACTATAAGTAGTAGAAAAAATTGTCTGACCATCAACTTCGATGGAGATTTTTGGTAGAAAATTAGACCTGTTTGGTACTTTCGGGAGGTCAAAATTGAAAATTATCGAGAAAAAAATTTGATAAACTTTATTAAATAAATTGTTTGCTAAACTTTTCAGACCGTCTTCGCTTAAATTGGCTAAACACAACTGTAACATTTCAGTCATTTGGGGATTTTAATTTTATCTATTTAAAAATATAAACGACACTTATAGGAACAATATTATTTTTTATGAGTATTTTAAGTTCAAATTTTGACAAAACCACATTAAATTAATTTGTAGATGGAACGATCGTACATATGCATAATATAAATTTATAAATATTATATTATTATTCTGGCATTATGTATTATATATTTCTATTTAATGTATTATTTATCAATAGAATCGCTATCAGGATTCGAGGTTCTTTCGTGCTGCGTAATCTCTCGGAGATTCCTACGAGCACATTATTGTATAATATAATATAATATAATATAATATAGATGTATATAAAATAGTTGGTCGACCGCGGAGGAAGCGGAAAATGAATCTAATACTATATAGGATATTGCTCTTTTTTCCTCGGTCGATGCACGTCATGTTTAGTACCTGATAATGTGTATAGTAAGTGTATCCCATACCTGACGTCATGTAAAAGTGTAAGCGATGCGCATCGTTGAGCCTAGAGCGAATCATACTCGTGTACGTTATATATATTATAATGTTATATTAACACGAAATTCGAGTTTGCGGCCACACGTGTCTATGTACCAACAAAATAATAAAAATAAAAACGAAATAAAAAATATTCTCTTGTGTGCCAAACGCCGTCGGGTCCTCCAATGATCGATCGACCGCCGCCGCTTAAAATGCGTGTTATTAAATATTAATTAATTACAGTCGGATCGTTTCTCGAAATTCTCACACCTCCCCCATACTCCCATCACGCCTTCCTCACACACCACCGTTGCACTCGCACTCTTTCGACGATAACACATATTATAATAATATGACGTTTATAATAATATATATCTATACATGCAGAGTGCAGACGCTTTGCGTTTATTACACAAGAATATCATATTATTAAACAATTTTCGTACATCTAAGACGACCGACTGCACAATATTATCATGCCCTCGGGTAGGTTTGGTTAAAATTTAAAACTGATTTCTGTACCTATATAAATGTATATGTTCTAACCGTTTTTTGTTTTTAAATTAAATAATATTATTTTATATGGTATTGTGGCCATTTGTACACATATTATATTATGGATGCCTACTACCTACGTGACGTTAGGTGATTTCCGAGATAAGCTTCGTTTACAACCACCATCGCTGTAGGTAGTATAATATGTACAAGGTAACGGGTAACCGAATATCTGCGATTCCTATTCCCCAAAGTTTTAATTTATTACCTACCGATAAGTCGAGATAAATTAATGCCTAATGGTGATTACGATTTGTTCATTGTTTATCGCTACACGCGTATGTTACTTCAATATGTATGGGCATTACACGTCACTTAAAATGTATGGTAATATTTTTACTTCTGCATTATGTTGCAGCTGCGTTTATAATACATCGCGAGTATAATATTGACACCATGATATATGTACAAATTGTGTTGGTAAATTTTATAAAACCCTTCGATTACCTATTATATAAAACGGATGACAGTATAGGTTCTCCCCTTTATTCATTAAAATACGATTCGACAACTATATAGACAAAATAAAATATTTCAAATAATATGTTTAAGCTCACCAATAATATTGTGTGTATTGCATCGTGTAAGTTGTGGGTATTTCGATTTTATTTTAGAAAACAGCTGAATATTTCAGTTTATTACTTTTGTCCACAATAATATTTTATTGACTATTAAATACAATTTTAATTCAGAGATATTACTAACCGTCCATCAAAGGTTAGCACCCGTTGCCCACAATACATTTCCATGTATAGTATAATAATATTATATAGGTATTATTCTAGTATCCTCGTAAGTATAGTCAATATGAAATCGAAACATAAAATGTTACGACAGACAAAAAAGTGAGATGCTAATTTTTATTTCACACATTGTTTATTGTCGAAGCAATAATTAAATTAAATTATACATTTACATTTAATTATAGGAAAATCGATACAAGTATTGTCAATGTTTTGACGATCATCTTCTTTGTAAAATTGATTTTTCGTGGCCGAAATAAGAACCCGTTGACTAATCTCTAACTCCAGAGATTTTGCATAAGGTTTGAATATCTTATATAATTTTAATTTTATAATTTACAATACACACAGGTACAACAACAGTAATTATAATAATAGTAACAATAAAAATAATAATAATGATGATGATAACTCACCGCAAGTCCCGTGAACAAACCGGTCGTTTTTTAGAAATATTTTTTTCTGTTTAGTCTCCTAGGTATACATATTATTACTATTATATACTCGCAGGACAATGCGCAAAAATACCCAAGTGCCGCGACCAGTTTCCCAGAATAACTGGTTATCTCGGTCGGCCGAGCGATCGCCTCTACACGCGTGCGTATATACATGCTGCTGCAGTGTGTTGCTGTATACCTACCTATATGTAATATTATGTATAATATATAATATAAAATGAACCTATGTGAAAAAACCCGTATATATGTGAACTGTCACCACGCGAGAAATGCACCGATCGCGATGGACGGATAGAGCAATAATAGTATGATCGCATCGCTATTATTTGCTGGCATAGTGCATTTAAGTAATATATTTTATACGTTGCAGCAATGCGGCGATTCAACAGCGATTTCGACGGCCGTTAAAGTCTCCGACGCCGTTGCTGCAGCCGACGTATCAATCGTCTGTGTTAAATTCATTTCGGTTCATATACACTACGGAGCGAATAAAAGTTCAAACAAGAAAAAAGTTCGGTAGCGACAAATTATAATGATAAAATAATAATATTATGTGAACTATAGGTATGCAGAGTGATACATGTAATATAATATACCTATATAGGTACCGAACGGTTGCACGATTTTGTTTTATTTATAAATAAAGTCGTATAATTTATCGTAGTTTATATTATATACTATAACATCGGTATATATACTTATATAGAGTTTTTCGTTTAAAACTATAATACACGAGGAAAAAACGGTACTTTCATGTTTATTATTACAATTTTTTATATTCGGTTTATAATTGATGTTCCGACATAATATTATATATTAATATATTATGCTCGAGTGTATACTGTATACGTTATATACTTATAGTAGTAAGTATATACATACATAATATATACACGGGAACGCGTTTTTGTGGAGTCATGCATTCATAAAAAAAAAACATACATAACGACTGATTTACGTACAATACAAAAAATGAATGCTTACAACGGTAATTGATGTGTTTATGCGCGCGCTGCAAAGTTCCTCGTTTAAATAATAAATAATATAATTACCGGTTGGATTTACCCTCAGCGATATACAAACGTGTATATATTATATTATATACATAAACTGAGGTAAAATTAAATACATGGTGATAAAATGTACCGTTGCTGGTTATAATGGTTATATAACAATAATAATCATTTGTCGATATTGTAATAATATACGACCGAGAAAGATTGCTGACCAGTGGACCGAGTGGTTTGGCGAGTTAGGTCAAAGGAAAACTGGTCATTGATAAATATTATTATCATGCATGCGGCTTGACCAATTTTTCGCTTTACTAATGCTTTTATTCAAATTCTGGTTTTGGTAAAATTTAAATTAAAAAAATTAAAACATATTAGGTATACACTATACATAATATATGTATATTGTATAGCCACCGAGATTAACGGAAATGTGTACCTATTAAAAACAATAATAATAAGACTAGCCTAGACTATACTCGCGCTGTACCTATAATAATTTATACCTACAGTAGGTACCTACCCATATGTTTAATTACATTTTCATACTTTCTCAATTAAAATAAAGATTCTCAAATACACGAATATCAAAGGATATAAAAGCAATAATTACTTAAAATTATCAATGTAACATATTTTTCACTATAGTCACTAAAGGACTAAAATCACGCAAGTATAATATATTTTACAACATTATATTATTATTATAACAATAGACAATTATTTTCTCATTCGGACCGAAAAAAATCGAACTACACGTTTGTCGCTGTAATAGTGTGGCCAAAGAAATATTATTGAAATCGTGCGCGTGAATGACGTATCCGCTAGTTGCGATTATTAAATAACGACGAGAGACACACGCTGCTGCTGCGACACACAATTAAACGGCATATATTAACAACAATTTCCAGACGAGGCAATTAAAATCGTGAATAATTGTTTACATTGACCGATCGATTCATATATTTAATACACACATTACGACGACGACCGAGACAGCTATAATTATAATACCTAATAAATTGTAGGACGTTCGGATCACGATTGTTGTTTTGATGATAGCGTATTTGACCGTCGAATGGCACAGAAACGTGCAAATATATTCAATTTCGATTCTGCCTGCCAAATAAAATTGTTGGATTTTTTTTGTGGTGACGAGCTTGCAAACGGATAGAAGGATCAGCTGCAGAAGGATAACTATACAGAACTACAAAGTTGAGAATAAATAGTCTCTGTGTTATAATGGATAAACTATAGATGTTTACCGATTTAAATATTCTATCATATACCTAAATCATATAATATGATGTTTACAATATTACAATGAATAATGTTTGAACATTTTTAAATACATTTTTTAGCATCAGAATCATCAGGTAATAATATTGGTCTTACAATTTGTCTATACTTTGCTGAACGAAATGGACTTTTGATAGCAAACGAATGTATAGGAATGACGTTATAACCAGCAGCAGAGGGTAGGTAGGCTGCCAGAAGTCAGGATGAAATAGCGGTTTTATAGGAGATGGATAGCGTACTACTAGAGAACATTTCAAAACGTCTTTTTTCTCGTCCCGCCAGACGATTGATGGGGTGGTGCACACTGGATGAGAGGGGAGGGTCGTCGACGTATACATTAAATTATATATATATATATTTATTTATTTATGAGCTTTAAAGGTATATAATGTGTAATGTATATATAATATAGGTACGCGATGAATGGACGACGATCGCTCGCACCGCCTGAATGCTAAAATCGTTCCTATATATTATATCGCGGTGTTCGACGGCGTACTTAATAAGATATATAATATAATAAATATAATATCATACCGATTTTTCTGTTTAGGTATGCTCTCCTCCTGTAGCTTATACCTATATGACGTATATGCATAATATAAGATTTCACACGTATGCGTGGCACGTATCGAGCACCGCGTGCTTTTTGCGGTCCGTGAGAATATATATCGGAGAATCAGATACAGGTGTCCGATAAAACGCGACGCGGACGATAACGCACAACAATCATGTTGGACGGGGTCCGAGGAGCGGGAAAGTGAAGAAGAGGTTTTCTATAATAGTACTATTTATGTTTCGAATTCGCAATCATATTATGTTGTATGCATCTGCAGTGCACATACATCCTATATACGTAATTCTTACGCGGTTTTTCCATCGGATGTTATGATTAATGCACCTATAAAACAATGCGTTTTATTTAGTGGTGTCAGTGTCGGTGCAGAAATATTGCAGTTGCACCGGGTGCGCAGACAAAAAGGAAAATCGCGGGCTTCTACTGCAGTCACTCATCGTTGGATACAATTTCAAACAAACTACAGGCAATATATATTATACATTTCGTATTCATAATACGCGCGTTTCCGCGGGACTTGGAAAAAATAAGGCCAATACTTAGATACCTATAACTGGTAATGGAAAAATATAGTTAAAATTCAAACGATCCCACTCGCGTGTTACTCTATTAGTCATAACGAGGTGAGTAGGTGACAGGTATTATAATATATAATACCCATAATATTTAATGTATAATGAGAATTATCTTTTGAAATTATCACCGTACACATAATACCACATGCAATGGTGCAACTTTAAATATTTAGAATAATAATATTGACCATTTTTTAAAACGTTAATTTTCATTAATATTATTCAGAACATTAGTGGTGAGGCAATTATTTAATTATTAACTCAAGATATTATATATTTATTTTAAATTATTTCAGTTTACGGAGTGGTGTATATTATACAGCGTGTGTACGCATAAGCCAAATAATATTATACATTTTTACTATATAGTCTTAAACAATAAACTCTTAACTCTTAAGAATGAGAAACTCCACTTATACGGAGAGCTGAAAAAAACTATAGCTGTGGTAATTGATGCGCACATTTCTGACAATCGATTTAAGAGTTAAAACGTGCAATATACTCGTATACATTAAGCTACGTCCTACGACCATAAATCAAAAAATAATAATTAATAAATAATATACAATAATAATGATTATTTTTACTAAGGAATATAATAACATTGCGCCACATACGAAAAGTGGGTATAATTATTATTATATGTATATTATGTAAGCATACAAAATATAAATTTCTCGAAGAACTACTATCGATTTGCCTGGGCAATCACTGCGTTGTGGAATGGGTTGCTATGCAGTGTACCTTCGTATATATAAATATGTGCACTTTAATATTAGGCCAAATTAATTAGTTCGGACGACCTCTAACAATAATAACGTTTCTAATGCGCGGCGATTATTAAATTATTTATCACGTCAAGGAAATCCACCGGACATGGCTTCACGCGGTATTACAGCAGCAGCAAACAATAACGAGTGGCGTAGTTAGAATAAACAAAGATCTTGGTAACGCATATACCTGGTCACCTATATTCTCCGCATAGTCCGACAATTATAGAATCGTAAGCTACCTTTGTACGTCCTCTACAGAGACAGCTTATCTTGCTAGCTATCGCGTAACAGTGGCCTTCCCGATGTTGCTCAGTGATTTTCCACAATATGACGTAGTGAAAACGCGAGAACATTTTTAAAAAATTACTCGAATAGGACATTTGTTCCATTCTTTGAAATGAGCGTTCGCATACCCGTGTTTTACTCCGAGCAATGTCAAGTTTCCGGTATGTATACAAAAACGAGAGTTTCTGAATTCGAAAAATAATGATAATTTCGCGTATTTCCGTATAAGGCGGCGGCTAATGGGCACGACGTTACGTGAAATCATAATATTTGACCACGGCGGTCCCGTGCATTATACGTATCTACAATACAAAAATCAATATTCGTTCACTATACCGACGGGTCGGCAAATCTATGACACGATTTTTCTGTCTCTTTCTCTTTTTCCAAAACGATGCGTTTTCATGTCCATCGTGCGTGTCAGTCGTTATTTTTATTATTAATATTACATTAGATCATTGTATGTATTATTAATTAATGCCATATTATTAGGTATAACATATATGCTGTATAATTCATATCTATATAATAAGTGTCCGACGCTGTTGTGGACTACTCAAAAAATGCAATTGCAGCAGCAGAAGTGGATATATTATATTGTATGCGACTCGCGTGTTATGCAGTCGCGCACTAGAATTGCCAATAATTGTGCAACCTATTAACTATTATTAGGTAGGTTTAATAATATATCGTAATATTAATGTAAAGAAATATTTCTTAAAGTTGAACTGCTGCCGGCTGCACGGCATTTTCGAAATAGAATTGTTTGAAAATAGATATTTTTGTGAAATTGAAATAGGTAGAAACTCTAATATAAAAACATTTTTTTTTATATAATTTAAATGGATTACTGAAATAAACCAATTGCGGGTACCTATATATAATTATATTATTATTTTCGTATATATAGTTCCATAAAGCTTCTGCTGACGGAATAACCTCACGAGACTGGGGGAATCCCGTGACCGTGTCTCGTCATGCACCCATACAGTCTGGACTGTTCAAATAACCCAAATTATAATATAAAATATATAGATAGGTTTTTTATGTACGGCGGAGTGCTTATACCGTTATTGCGAATTTTTTGTGTCTGGTATACGGTCACCCCGAGGCGACGACGTCGCCGCGACCACGGTCAAGTGGTCAACCGCGATCTGCTGCAGCAGCTCCCACACCGATGTCCTCGAGCGACCTGTATCATTTCCCGTGAGGTGACCGGGACCGACCTCGTTCACGATTGGGGTTTCTGAATTCGCAGAAGTATGTTTTCCACGAATGTTCAAGTATGATTTATAGTAACTAGAATTCCCCAATATCAATTTCAATAACCCGAACGTAATGATACATATTATGGGCAACAGCTCATCATAATGCTCGCGATTTAATTAGCATAATTTTTTTTAAAAGTTTCAATATACCCTTGTCTATTATGTATTGGTTTTATTTTATCAAACGATAGTTATTTCTATGAAATATTTTCCTATACATACCGTATCACTCGAGAAAACGATTTATGTTTGTCGTACATAATATAATACAAATATTAAATTCCTATATAACAATATTATACTCCAGAAACGAGAGTCGGTTATATGAGATTGTTTTCTTCCAAATATTTCTAAATATTACACAATGTCAATACGAAAACACATCATTCTCGACTTTATTAAAACTTTTTTACTGACAGCGATAAATATATAAGTAATTCCTGTGTGTTTTGCTGCAGTTGTGTATTTAATTGCGATAAACGCCCGGGGGAACTAATTGCAATTCACGCAGGGCGACCTATAATGTTATCAACGAAAAACGCATGCAATATTATCATATGATATTTCTACGGAAATCGTTCAAACTTTAAACATTTCAGTCAAAAAAACTGCTCGAACGGAACCTATAATGACCTATCTATATTTTATACCGTATATATTTTCCAGTTGGCAGTTTCTTTACTTAAATATATGAATATCCGAGTTTTGACGAATCAATTAGGTAACGATGTTTGTCGTAGTATGCAGACCATAAATGAGTACAATTTTAATGTAATATACATTTATATATTTTTACCATTGTACACACCTTATAACCTTGCAACAGCGACGATTCAATCGCATTACCGGTAGTCAGAAAAGTGTTTGTACGAGTATATATTATATGCGTGTGTGTTTGTGTATATGTTTATAGAGGTAAATATAATAACATGATATTGTTTATGAGTGCGTGTATTATATTATTTTCGAAAGAATTACAATATAATATATAGGTAGGTATTCAAACACGCTCGCGGGCTCATTAATTCCTTAATAATAATAATAATAATAATAATAATAATAAACGTCTCTTGTCTGTCATTTCTTATTGTTCGATTCAGATTTCGCGAGTATTATTTAAGTTTTACGTACCTATATAAATATTTTTATTCACATGAGTATATGGTAAATATTATTGCAACAGTATGCGGCGTCAAAGATTTGCAAAAAAATCAAATAGAAAATCACGAACATGTACGTCATCGTCGGGCTCGTTCAAGTACAACAATGTATATAATAATACATTAATAATACACGCAAATACGCAGTATGTATAAATTGTAATTTGTAAAATTGTAACTATATAAGTAGTATATAAATATATTATATTATAATTATATCATCGGCGGAGGGGGGGAAATTATAATATTAAATATACATTTACGACTTAGTGGCAGCAGGTACGGAGATGAATACAGTTAGAAGGAGTGGAGGGTGCTATATACACACAAGAAGAGGAATAGAAAAATAATAATATCACAGAGGGCAAAAGACGTGCGTACGTGGATAATACTTCCTAATGTAAAACATTGATAGAGTATTGACATGCCCGTCGGTGTGACGTTAGAATAGGGTTGCCATACGTCCCGGTACACCGGGACATGTCACCAGTTCATGACTTCTGTCCCGGTCGTCCCACTAGACCCTACAAAAGTCCCGGTTATGTGTAAATAATATTAGTACCAATAATTATAATAAATTATGTTTTTATAAAAATTATATTTGTATTCTAAAACCATGAATTTCACGTCGAATTTCATACGTACGCTATGGGAAAACCAGAGCTATTGAAACAGGTGAAAAAGTCAGAAAAATATAATATTTCAGAATAAATAAATAATATTTCGTTAATCAAATGTATCTTCTAATTTTAATGTCTTTCATAATTCAATACTATTATTGTTTTATTCTATATTATATATATATATTCATTACACTGCGTTCTAAATTTTAATATTAAAAAAAAAA
>NW_019104412.1:47040-60398 GCF_001856785.1 Myzus persicae
AACAAGTAACACGAGTAACGAGTTTAAGCGTATTTGATATAATCGCCTATATAATATAATATAATAATATATTGCCATTACGGTACTCTATTGTAATAATCGCGAACAAACGCTTTGTGCACATCGGCTGCTGCGGCGGCGGCATACAATGTGTGCGAGTGCGGTGCGGCAGAGTCGCAGGAGAAGAAGACTTCTAGCTCGCACGTCAGGTTCAACAACCCGCCACCGCGCCGATAATTTCACAAGTTTAATGTGGCCCACACTCTCTCGTTGATAATACCTGATATTAATAATACCCGCGTGTCATTATATTATTATTATTATTATTATTATTATTACAATGTGTTTATCGTATTAAAGACGCGTCGGGGGCTATATTATAACAATATTATATGCACCGGCACCGTCGAACTCTATGGTCGGATGCAGCAAAATGTTATATAGGTATATAGGGAATACGGAAAAATCGATCTATTCGGCCTAAATATAATGAGCTGGTATACCTACCGAGCCAGTCATTTGACACAGTTTTCGTGACATCAAACACTATAATATAATAATGTCATATCCGTGTTACGGCGCACACGGGTGGTACACACAATAAACTTCTAAATAGGTAGGTAGAGGTACCCACCGTATGTAGAGAACCACGGTTCATTACTTTACCGCATTAGATTTATATTATAATAATATATTGTTATCATATTATACTTTAATAAGGGACTTACCGAAACAGATTTTGTATAAGCGCACTTCCGGTATTCTGAAACAAACAAAACGTACACCATTAAAATTACGATTATTACAATAATTATAATATTATATAGAATTGATCTCATAAGGAACATTCTTTACCATATCAACCCCCCTCTTTAAAGGTAAGGGCAGTAGGTTAACGCATTATAATTAAGGAGGCCACTAAAATATAAAATATAATTTTCAAATAGTATAGAATTGCAAAAAATGTGAAAAGCCGGCATCGGACCCCATAAACGACACAGCCACACAGGTATAATGACTAACATATATTTTAATACAACGGAATATGTAATAATATATGGAGCGATCGTTATCATAATATTATGTACTTCTATTATTTTTATTTATACAGCGTCACGGTAACGATAATTATGAATATACCGAAACTACCGACTATCGTCTATCGCTAGATACGTATACATCGAAAATTAATAATATTAATAACATATTATGTTTGCGTGTTGCGTCTTATGATTGGTTTTTCTTTAACTATTACTTTCAAAGCTCTTGCATGATAATATATAACGTATTTACATCGATATTTAGTCGTCGTTCCGGTTTGCAGCTATTAAACTAAGCTGTTTCAATCGTAATAATAATCATGATCGTCGCTGGGTATACCAATTGTCTGACATTGTAGCCTCAGCATAACCATATACCAGCTGTTTCAACACGGTATTTAATAACAACAGCAATAATAATAAATAATAATCGCCCGGGATGTCGTATAATATAATATTAAACATTACAAACATCATTCATTACTACGCCGACGTTGCGCAACGGCGGTGGTGAGATTTATTGTGATATTTCTAGGGAAAACGCGGTATGTCATCAACCACTCTGATGGTTAATCGACGCGACGCAGTGACATACGATTACATTAATGACAAGATGGGTATGCGGCGTTCTTAATGAGATTATCATGACGTTTCGATTTTGTCGTCGTACATTGGCGGCGCCCATGTGTATTAATTCGCTTTTCATTCATCGCAGTCGCACAATTCTTTTCTAAGATAAATCTGACAGGCAAACGCACAGCTATACGAGTAAATATACCAGAGATGGCCAAACCTTGATAACCTAACGTTAACATTTTTACTAAAAAAATATTATTCCCTTTCCCGCTCTTCATTTTATTTATCATTATGTTGTGCGGCTTTCTTATCGGTGGTAACCTCTAATATTTATCGTAATATATTATACCTATAATAGCGTTATGATTTCGCAATGGGTCTCGCTCAAGTCTGGAGTGAAAAGCGAAATCGTGTCGGGAGAAAAACATGCGTGTAAAACAGAAGACAAAACAGGATCAGAATAATATTATTTCGAGGGTGAATCGCGCCATAATTAATTCCATAATATTATTTCTATAATATAAAATATATTGATAACGTGTCGGACATGTTGTCTGTTGAGTCGAATAATAAAACAACGACTCTACGAGTATTTATATTATATCATATTGCAGTATCTATACATTGTAATTTGTAACTGTCTATATATTATGCTTATTATAATTTTTAAGAATTGCATATATTTTTGTACTCTGGGTCTGTTGATTTAATTCATACTAATATCAGCAATATCGCTTTAAAATATTATATTTATGGTAATTGGCAATTATTCATATTCTACAATGTAATATGATAGCGATGTACCTACGACTTACGCGCATTAATGTAACGATAATATTTTAATATGGCTCTTAAACGACAAGTGAACGGCAGAATAATGATGATATATATCGTGATAAATAGTTCGTTATACTTATTACCACGACTCCAGTATTATAATAATACAATATATATCGGACGAGACGGACTGGCTGTCGGCCAACCAGTTCATTTATTATAAAATCGTATAGGTATATAGGTATCTGTAATACGCGCTATTATCACCATCATCATTATTGTCGTATCGACGACTATTATTTTCGTATGACGTATGTACCTGTCGAATAATAATAATATAATCACCCGTTTTGCATTCGTAACGAGTGAAGACGGTTTCGGACGACGACATTATTATATTATACCACGATAATTTATGTACGGTGTGTACCAAGGCTAAGCGACGCGATATATAGTTCGATTTATATAAAAGTTTAAAGTCATCGGTTTCTCAGCCGGCGTTATATTATTCTGTTACGGTTTTGGGTTCTTTCGGTATATGTTTTCGGTGTGAACTGCTATAGACCGCAACTAACAGTATAATATACTTAATGCGTGTTAACAAGTACGTGAAGTACGGTATATATTCTGGCTGGGAGTTATTTTTGAAATAGTAACCCAGACAATAATTGTATTTTATATTTTGTTGGTTGGTACTTAATTATGAAAAAAAATGGAAATTATAGTTTGATATCGCACGAATTTCTCGGCGAAGAATCAACTAGCCCGGGTATAAAATCAAATTATTCGTGATACAATTATATTAAATATTATTAATATATTGTAAATTTTAATAATATCGGACCAAATGTACCTACCCATTAATATTTAATATAATTCAATAATTGTAGCATGAGTGTATAATAAACCATTTTAACAAGTGTTTCTAATAAGTTATAATTCATTAAATATAGGTACCTATAAATATGAATCGATTTGTAAAATATTATAATACATAATTATAATATATATATATTTATTAATGTATAGATAAAAAGATATACAATAGGCTACTACGTTACTGATTTGATAAAGTTGTTCATTATAAACTGAACAAAGTCGCATCCCTAATCCCACTTTAACATTAAGACTTTAGCTCGTATTATGGTACAAAATGTAAAATTGTTCATTTTTTAATTTGTATTAGTGAAAAAAAACTTAGAGTCATCCTGTATTCATGTATAATATAGCATATTATGTAAACTTGTTTGGCCACACTATACGCGTCTTTGTATATGCCAGCTATGCACATATAGTTGGCAGTCGTTTGGCGAAATATTTATTATTTTTCGATAATTTAAGATTAAAACCGGAAGACCTTCGGGTGGACATTTTTTTATTTATTTTTATTTTTTACTCATCTTCAGCCCGGATTTTTTTCAATTCCGCTTCGATTCTTATTATTTTCATGCGTCGCGAGTCGTAAAACAAGAAGAAGAAGAAGAAATCATGTTTCCACCGTATTATTATTACCCATCGTCGAAATGGGATTATGGTGTTCGCGGAGGTTAAGGTCGCCGGGTACGGGGTCACACCCGATGATGGAAATCGCGGCGAGACCGCGTTTTACGATTTGCGCACTTACAGCATAATCGCCCTTCAAAACTTCGTCACAACCTATACATATAATACAATAATATAAAATTACCTACACGAATCGCAGGTACTATATTATTATACGAAAACAGAGTCCATCATCCTGCCGTTAAAGCGTGTCCGGGAAGTGACTACAGACAATTATTGTTACTAAAACGATAATAATAATGATACAATGGGATTTGTCCAGGTAACCGGGTAGCTTACGTTTTCAAATCAAAATTTAGAATTTATAATATAATAATATTATAATACCTACCTTCTTGTATTATAATATAGGTACTGCCTGCAGTGGTATGACCTCTACATACCGAATAATGAGCTCACCCTACTACAATAATTTAGATTGTGGGCACGAAATCTATTTGTGTCGCGGCTATTTAGCGGGCGACCGAAAACCGGAGTGTTTGTACCGCGATATAATGGATAGTCGTCATCGTAATATAATATTATACATATACCATTATGTATAATATAATGAAATATTATTGTTTTTAAGCGTATACCTACCTCGGTTGCGTGCTTGCCGCCTCGAGTTGTGCGCATTATAATCGTAAAAATAATAATAATAATTTCATTTATCCATTTCGTAATTTGTTTTTACCTATGTACTTATATTATATTATAATATCATAGATGTTTACTCGTGACGACACCTGTATTACGCGAGTGTATCACAGAGTAATGATGCCAAACAGGCGATGGCGCTTATTTTCGTTTCCGAGAAACGTTTAAAATAATATAATACATAGGTACTAGTAAGTTGCCTACGCTGAACTGAATAATATTAAAATAATAATATAATATACGTATGGCGATATTATAATATTTATAATGACGATGACAACGATATGTAGGTACCAAACCGTTTAAATAATAATTACGGATGTTTTGTACGTATACTGCGCTTACGCAATAACTCTGCGCGAGCACACATATTATTATTATTACCTATTAAATCATCTTATATGTGTTTATCTAAAAGGTAATTACGTTACGCAGGTCCGCGGCTACCGTACTACGCTATCTGCATCGAGTCCCATTAAGCGGTATAATATGAATGTACCGACAACCGAAATATTATTATAAAAAACCGATTGTTTTCAATGAGCATGTTTGCAGGTGGTCCTCGAGTGTTGCCGATTACCATAATATGGAGAGTTACGTCACGTTAAGTAGTTCGATGACAGTTTAGCAGCCTGACAATATATTGTTATTAAACTTTTTATATTGTAGCGATCTCAGCCGATCGATATACACCCTTGTATAATGATAAATAATCTAAGTGTTAGTTTGATTAAGGGTTAATACGACGGGGCGAAATGATTTGGAATCCTGTTACTCACACTTGAATCAAATCTCTCAAATCCAGGCAATTTAATATGTTTACTCCACTACAAATACCGACTGACCAAATATATGGCAGTGAGTTAGCGATCTCCTTTAACAGGAAACAAATAACTGCAGTCGCCTTCCACGACATCGAAAAGGCGTTAGATAAATTATATGCCTCAAAACTACAAAAGCATACTATTACTTTACAAACTCCTATAAACAGACGTCTCAGTCCACGTAGTAAAATTAGTGCAGTCCTTTCTAAAAAATTTCAATTTTTCAGCCAAGGTAACTAAGTCATCATCACGTAAACCACGAACTAAGCAATATAAGCATATATTATAATATAGAACGAAAATCATTTTTGATCGATGGTCATTGCGTCGTTGGTATACAATTGTGAGTCACACGGTCTTCGGAATATTTTCGGGCAGCATCGAACGTTTTAGGCCAAAACTTTTGGAAAACTCGTCGACTTGGAACAGTTAAAACGCTGCACGTCACCCCGCGCACCCTGTACTCCGTGTAAATGGGTATAGAATTTACAATATACATAAATCATGCCATCCACTGCGGCAATTGGCTCGGGCTGTACGCACATATTATTATTATTTTTAACGCGCAGGAATTTTTGGCCGCCTTTCAGACAAATGTCACCGTGTCCGGTTCGGGTTATGAGCTCCACAGGTGATATGTATATACTATTATAATAAGATGGTACACGCCAGCGGTCATTCCTGCTCTGCTAATAGGTACGTCATCGTCGTTGTTTCTCGCAGTCGGAGGTTTTAAATTTTTTTTTTGTCCGTCCAGCTCAATTACTCGCGATTTCGGATCGAACGAGAAAAAACAAATTTCACCACTGTCTACATTATACACCCGCGGGCACACGGTGATTGTGCGGGGTTTATTTACCTATTATTATATACCCATGTAATATTATATGTACCTATACTTATCCGCTCGTCATCATAAATATATTTACGACGCACGTGATTTAACAAACGGTATATACCTTATTTATGTAGGTATACTTTAACTAGGTATATATAGTGTTGACGCGGAGACGCATTAAGGTCATGCGGCGGCGAACCATTGTTTATGATGTGTTTCACAATAAGAAGAGGCGCACTGCTTATCTCATCAACTGCTGCAGCGCGCGATTACCATTTATGTCAAAAAAATCGAATCAAACGCTATACTAATTACATAATTATATTATATCATACACAATCATGTGTTTGCAGTATACGTATGTAATGTATAGGTACTGATAGAAACAAGTTTGTTTGTGTTTTTTTTTTAATTCGTTACAACTTTATAATTATATATTGGTTAACCGTTGTACAGTACGCAGAATGATTTTATTAGCATCTATACCTATCGTTGAGAAATAAAATTAAGGCTACCCACGACAAATGCGTGTCGTAGACATAATATACCTACATTATGGTCACGAGAAACTGAGCTGTCCATGGCGGTAAAATATTATCATGATATAATTCGTTTTTGATTGTTAAATAATTTAAATTTAAAAAAAAACTTATTCTTAATCGATATAGATGATATATATTTTGAACCATCTAAAGACAATTAATATATTGTACACAAGTCATACTGCTTTGCTGAATAACTAAGTGTACAACTATTTTATTTTAACAACATTTGTTTGAGACGTCAGACGCCACGGAGATGGCCTGATCTGACAAGTTTGTGCGAATAGATTATTGTTTCAATGATTTCAATAGGACACTGCATCACATCATTTCGTTGTTTTCGAATAATATACATTATATGGGTGTATATCCGATAAAATTCCCGGATTCTCTGGTCTACTGCTGCGGGTGTCTCGACGGGACAGCGACCGTCAGTTATAATATTATCATTATTGTCGTAATGACGTATATAATATCATATTATATTATTGTATTGTTTTCAACACGCCCGGTGATAGTTCGTCAAAGTCTCCAGCCAAATCGCCGATATTGTGTTATAATATTATAGTTAGGTATATTATATTGTATACTAACTATGTTGATGTACGTCTGTATGAATTGTACAACAGCTGGCCGCTGCGCAAGCTGGTAGGTCGCGGGCGACACGATCGCGTGGAGAAAATAGAAATCGAGCGAATATGACAAAATAATAAATTGTCATTCTTCACCTACGATAGACGGATGTGTCGTCGTCGTCGTCGTCGGATATCTATAATGTACGATATATGGCAATAAAATTATGTTATGAGAAACCAGCGATACGACACGACTCGAGCGGCGCACGCCAGACCGCGCCGCGTCGTTCGGATTCCTAGGACGATTTACGAATTCACGTCTCGAACCTCCTTGACCCATTGAGCGCGGCTGTCCGTCTCGGCGACCCGGTCATCGTCGTCGTCGTTTCACTACCGCCATCACACGCGTACCCATTCACATCTGCACTGCACGTCACCCATCGGACGATATACGGTGCCGGCCTAAAACGCGACGTGGGCACAATTAATCATATCACGATCCGGTTATTGACCGACGACGGGTGACAAATATTTTCATAAAAAACTCGTACTCATATACGTAGGTATAGGTACGTCATACGCTACGCGTGCGATTCGCGATGATTTACTCGATAGTAATAATAATATAACAATTTGTAAGTACGATATTATTGTCATGATCGGTGGTGATATTTGTTCGGTCGAATCCGATGATACCGCCAAACGCCGGTGGCCAATCCAAGGTTTTCTGGTGCAACAGCACAATATACGATAATAACGATGTAAATACACGTATTATGGTTCAATAACGTGTGCGGACTGCATCGCGGGGACGAAAAAAACTATTCGTATGATTTTCGCAGCCGTCGTCTTCGCGGAGGCCTTCGACCTCACACCGCTAGCGTCTGTCGAATCATATTTATATATTATATTATATTACATCAATATTATTATTATTTTTGTGTGTGCAGTTTAACGATTAGTTACGATCAATTTTACACGAAAAAAATTACGTAGGTACAGACTTTTGGGCGGTGAACAAAAAACGAATTGATGTGCAACGCAAACGCGATTCGTATACGAATAATATACTATAAAAACCGGGAGACCTGTTGCTGGATTGTGCAAACTAACGATCTTCGATGTCAAAAGCAGCCGCTGTAATGTCTAAGTGTTTTTTTTTGGTGGAAATTGGTTTTCATATTTTTATTATTGCACGTATCATAGTCGTATGCTTACTATACACGACAGAGGTGTTTGACTTCATGAGATTTATCGATACAATATTTTAGAATATCAAATATTTTGTGGCAAAAACTTAATGAAATCGACAAATCGTTCGACTATCTATTAGAACATAACTCGCGGTTACCGAACTATACCGTAGTATATATTCTAAAAACCGACTATATACATTCTGACATCTAATCGATCGATATCGCGAAATCGATATCACCTGAAACACGTTATATAATCATTAATTAAATAGTATACTAATGGCATCGCTGTATATATATAATATATGTCGACCAGCTCGGAAGGTGTAATGTTCGCCACAATTAGCCACAATTAGCTGCACGAGACCGCTTCCGGGGTAAACAAATATAATTAGATTCGCACGTTGTCTCTATTTATCGCTTAAATATTTTTTCGAGATAATCGGTTTTGCCTCGGCAAAATAGTGGTACACGAAATCTCGGCGATTCACATGTACCTAGGTATATGCGTTGTTCATAAAATATTATAATCACGGGTTAGGTGTTCGATGTGAACGGCGTGATGTGCACTTGTGCCTGCACTTAACCGTTCTGCGTTCGTGAAATCGTGTTCGGACACGTATATAGTCATCTTCCATTTATTTCATTCGTGTCTCGCACTATCGTCAGTTAGTGGCGTCGGCGGCAATAATTACGATAACAGCTCGCGAGTGGCATGCTTACAATGCGTGCTAAACTTATTGTGTACATTACTACGGAGATGGCTCTGCGACTACGAATGATTGCGAAAAATGTAGTAAACAATTGCCTATATAGCTAAGTATATATGGGTAATGATGATAAAAAAACATACCTAACTATTGTCAAATACGACACAGCTGCCTAAAGATTTTCTTAATTCTTGTTCGATTTTAACTTTCGAAATATGAACACAAAATACATCAATATTATTATATAGGTACTCAATATCATCATACTGTGTTGTATACTTGTATTATAATCTCTTGGTATACAATCGACAAGTATATATAATATGATGCGTTGACATAATATTCGTAAATTATTATTATTCTATATGTATATAAGTGTTTAGTGTATATTGTATGATCACCTATAGAAGTTGTGCCCATGAACGACGCACAGAACTAGAACGAATACGTTGGCGGTTTTATGATATTCCGAGGTTTTTGACGATAATACCATTTCGATAGATTAATATTATTGCGTCTTATACATTTTTCGACTATATCTAGTTGTTTCACCGATGGTCGAATACGCCTCCGTGTTTACAATATCAGCTTTATCATAATATATGATTGGGATTTTCAGTTTGATCAATAATGCAATAATAAAATGTATTTCATTCCACAAACATACACTAATTGAGTAAAATAAAATCTCGAATTCTGTCCCAAACAAGCCCTTAACCTATATAGACATTTTGTATGGTATAGAAATGTTTTTTATAAGTTACCCCTTAAAAGCGCCTTATATTTATGATATTAGTTTAACCAGGTTTCCTCTCTGTTGCTTATAACCACCGTCATTTTAAGTTCTTGAACATTGTAAATATTTCGATTTATATGCTGTATACAATATGCATATTATACAGGCTTAACGTATTTATATTGTGTGTACTGCAATCGAACGTTTATTTTTTTCAATCGCATAAATAATTATTTTTCTCTTGAAATTCTGAAAATAAATACTAGGACATCGAATTAATACATTATATTATATATGTTATCAAGGAATGTTTTATATACCACTATAATACAATATATGTGTTTCATTCAAAATCTACAATGGCTATTGTAGCGTTCGAAAATGAATAGACAACTGCAGTAAAGAAAAAAAAATGAAAACGAAAATAAATAAATACAACACTGTGATGAAAAAATAAAACATATAAATGTACGTACACATCACGGATTGAAAAATTCAAAACATTATATAATACCGAAAAAAAATCCAAATTTGTCAGTTATCACTGAAGTGTGTATAAATAATAATATATAATCTGCAAATCCAATATAAGGCGTAACCCTTTTGTTTTATTCCGTTGATTAATTAACATACGATCCTATTTGGAAAAAAAAGTTTCGTTCTTCATATATTATATGTTTAATAATAACACCACTGGAAGATAAAATCCGATTTGATTTCCATACTAAATGCCATGTTGCAGTGATAACCAACATACATATATCAGGTCCTTAGAAGTGTAGTGACTTTAAGGATTTTATCAACTCTTATGTCATGAAATATTTAAAGTACAAATGTATAGTCGCACGGAGTATATTTTTTTTTAACAAATTGCGCGAACAATTAAACATCAGCTGTCTTTCAATTTAGCATCTATATTGCAAATTTGCAACCCCCCGAGGACGGCTGTGGGTGAAGGTTTATGAAGTGCGTGAAGGTAAAACAATTTTATTTCGTTATTATTATCAGCTATTATTAAGATATATTTACAACGCATATTATATAGGTACCTATAGTATATCGACTGTATCGTTTCGTCTCTCGCCCTGTGCGACGGCGATGCACACAATTTTATTATATTCGCCCGGTCTCTAGACGTGGTGAATAAAATATATGGTCACTGACCTTGTGCGATGTGTAATACGTATATACACATATATATATACGCAAAAACCGAAAGAGAGAGAGACAGTCAGAGAGGGCCTCCGGGACCCCTGGGTTTTCGGTATATTATATATATATATATATATTATTTGAACTGCTCATCATGCAGCGTGCACGTACGAGAGAGACACACAAAAAAACACCATACTACTGCCGGATTCTTTTTATCCATCACCTTCGTCTCCGACAACACACACACGCACACACACACACACACACACACACACACACACACACATACACATACACACACTAGTGCGCGCGCGCAGACACGAACAACAATGGTCCAAATAACAACAAATATAATTGCGAGCTGTCTTCTTCATTAAAATTATATCACACGACCATTATCATTCATATGTGGTTTTTTTCTCTCATTCTCTCCTCCTCCCTCCCACATCCACTTCTGCAGAACGCACACATCCGCACATTGTGTTTGCGGTCGTTGTGCGGATTCTAAGACCCCTAGTACTACATCTCGGTTAAAACCCGCAATGCCCATTCGCACATCTTATATGTATAAAATAATTCTGCAATAGTTCGCGACGAGCTAGGAAGGGTGCGTACTAGTTGGGGATTTCAGGTGAAAGATCATTGATGTTGATCTCAATCAGAAGAATGATTTCTTGCCATAGTTTTCACAGAAAATTATATCCATATACGTCTATAATAATATACCTATCATATTTGTATATGATGATAATTAACTTAATATGTGTTTATGTATTATATAATATAATATTATGATAATTATCGATTCTAATAAAAAACGATTTTAGTGTAATATAAATAATTATAACATTTAATTTAATTCATGAACACAGGGGCACTGAAACCTCAGACGTATTTATAGTTACTTTATTATTATTATTATTATTGTTATTATTATTATATACCTATACCCAGGGACTAGAGGAGTCTTAATCTTAAAGTGTATTCGTTCACAACACGTGTGTACGGTTTTGGTATACCAATTCAAATGCTGAGCAATGTCCTATTGTGTACTATACATGGGGTTATCTGTCGTGTTCGAAATATTGTTCCAACCTCATAATGAGAATGGCAATATGAATATGTGATTATTTTAAAATATTGTGCTACACTACACAGCACGCAATATGAAATCAAAACGTAAGTAGGTACAATATAATTATTATTGTGGACAACCTGCATGCTCACAATTATAATCATTATAAATAATAGACAAACGTCTTATATTATAAATTGTAATAACATAATAAAATCGGCAGAATTCAGCCTTGAATATTATATTATTTAAGTAGCGCTGATGAGAACTTAAAATCGTATTCTACCTCTGTAGATTGCAGAAATTGAAATAAAACATAATATTCCATATTATAACGTCGGGAAATGTTTTTATAAATAAATTATGACATATTGTCACGGTAGTAATACAAATATTAGAAACGCGGGAGTTTCTGTACAACATTTGGTACGTTCGATAATCGTAGAAATAAAATTAAAAAATGATTACACAGCCGCGTTAAATCATATAAGTTTAAATAGGTGTACTACACAAGTTTTGCGAAGTACGCTCGTACACGTATTTAAATATTTTTGTAAATTATATTATTATACTATGTAAGTACGTCCTACCTACATATAGTTGCAGAGTAACAAGAAAATTAAATAGCTACTAGCCACATCGAAAAACATTGCAGCAGACGACGGCGGCGGTGTGTATATACGAAACCTGTTTACATATACAACTAACTATACGTCTTGTACGCTGTTTAGTGTATAATATAGTTTCCTTTTGGCAATGGTTAATGATAATGACAATCCAACAACACGCGGCTTCTATAATAATAATATTAAGTCCTCCCAAGTTGCATTATTATTGTTATTATTTGTATGTAAATCTTACGTAGGTACTTCGTCCTATTAGTAGATACAACGACTGTCTTTAGGCTATGCACGAAATTTTAACAGATATTGATATTATAATATTATACATAATAGACTGCAGACGCCAGACGGCAGCGCGTTATTATAAGGACGAATATTGTGTGTTTGAAAAACACTCAACCGGACGATTAAATCACGAAATATACACCCCAACATTACCCACAAATCACAATATTATGCACAACTGAAGTTATTTTAAAATTTAACAAC